>NC_056747.1:32913034-32995872 GCF_019279795.1 Protopterus annectens
GGCTATGATTGCATCTGAGCCTTCTGTTGTAAAGTACAGGGTGTGTTGCACCCAGGCCATCCTTCATCCATACTAATGATGGCACCTGAGCCTGCTGTTGTGAAGTACACAGTGTGCCACACCCACACCATCCTTCATCCATACTACTGATGGCATCTGAGCCTGCTATTGTAAAGTACATGGTGTGCTGAACCCAGGCCGGCCTTCATCTGTACTACTGATGCCATGTGAGACTGCTGTTGTAAAGTACAGGGTGTGTTACACCCAGGCCATCTTTCAATCAAACTACTGATGGCATCTGAGCCTGCTGTTGAAAAGTATATGGTGTGCTGCACCCAGGCGGCCCTTCATCCATACTACTGATGGCATCTGAGCCTGCTGTTGTAAAGTACAGGGTGCACTGTACCCAGTCCGTCCTTCATCTGTACTATATATGACATCAGAGCCTGCTGTTGTAAAGTACACAGTGTGCCACACCCAGGCCGTCCTTTAATCATACTACTGATGCCATCTGAGCCTGCTGTTGTAAAGTACATAGTGTTCTGCACCCAGGCCGTCCTTCATCTGTACTACTGATGCCATCTGAGCCTGCTGTTGTAAAGTACAGGGTGTGTTACACCCAGGCCACCCTTCATCCATACTAATGATGGCATCTGAGCCTGCTGATGTAGAGCATGTCATGTCTAATTTTTGGTATCTATTCAGCCATCATTCCAGTTATTACCTAGAATGTGTGTTACCATAATTGCGTACTGTACCAAACTATAACTGAGCATTATTGGATCTTACTGTGTTGAATTTGTCCTTCATCTGTACTACTGATGCCATCTGAGCCTGCTGTTGTAAAGTACAGGGTGTGTTACACCCAGGCCATCCTTCATCCATACTACTGATGGCATCTGACCCTGCTGTTGTAAAGTACATGGTGTGCTGCACCCAGGCCGTCCTTCATCCATACTACTGATGGCATCTGAGCCTGCTGTTGTAGAGCATGTCATGTCTAATTTTTGGTATCTATTCAGCCATCATTCCAGTTATTACCTAGAATGTGTGTTACCATAATTGCGTACTATACCAAACTATAACTGAGCATTATTGGATCTTACTGTGTTGAATTTGTACTGAATCTTTAATCTTCATGCTATGGTAATTCTACTGAATGTGTGTGTGTTGTACCAACCAGAGGTGTAGCACTGATGCTCTTGGATCATATGATTATTACATCATTTCTTTTCTGAAGGTTCAGGTAGGAACTGCTTTAGCATTACCACATTTTTGTCCCACTCAGTGTATGCCCTCCACAGTGTGGTTTAACTACTGTCTTATCTTTTCTGCCTGCTGACTTACTTTGTTTAATATAGCCTTCTTGTTCTCAGTAATTCCACTAAACTGGCAAACATGGAGGCCAGTGTATCTCTATCCTTTTTGATGCTGCCAGAAGTACTTCAGGAATTCCATGATGAGGTAGGAAGTGCCTAATGCGAACGAACAACCAAGTACTACTGGACCAACATCACATGATTTGAGAGATGGAATTATCTACCCTGAAGGTCACCATCTCATTTACAGAGACTGGCCTGAATATAACTCTGACTTCGCCCAAAACTTTGCACAGCTGTAAAGACAATATAATTAAGTTTAACAATTAGCTAAGTAGCTAGAATCTTTCTACAGAGATCTGGTATGCATCAACTTGGGTTGAGATTATCAACAGTGATGACCTGTGCCTTTTGTTCCATGAATTCCAAACACTAGCAAGGGCACTCAGTGATGACCTGTGCCTTTTGTTCCATGAATTCCAAACACTAGCAAGGGCACTCAGTGATGACCTGTGCCTTTTGTTCCATGAATTCCAAACACTAGCAAGGGCACTCAGTGATGACCTGTGCCTTTTGTTCCATGAATTCCAAACACTAGCAAGGGCACTCAGTGATGACCTGTGCCTTTTGTTCCATGAATTCCAAACACTAGCAAGGGCACGTGCTGCTCCCTTTTCAGGCAGAGTTTACTTTTTGGATAGTACAACATAGCAAAAAGGCTTGCAGTAAATTCCAGTGCAGACTGCATCATGGGTACTCAGCTCACAGTCAGAGCTCTTAATAATAAAGTGTTTGATCTCGAGGCTCTCCTGCAACACATCATATCTGTGTAATGAACAGAGACTTGGTCTCTGTGTAGAACAGCACTCCTTATTTACTGGGTTTCAATACTTGTCATGCCTTCAGACCTACTGGAAACTGCAGTGGAGTTTCAGTACTGATCAGTGACTGAATTATCTCTAGGCAGATTCCACAAAACCCACAAACAGAACTTTCTGAGCTAAAAGTTACCCTAAACAAGTCATGTTATCAAGTCATACCCTACTAAAGGTCATTGTTTCATGTCCCCAGAGGACCTTGAAACTCTTTCAATTATGGTTACTGAACTGTGCTTAAATAAAATTACCTTTTTGATAGGTAATATCGATTACTCATCAATTAACTGTACCACAAAGGGTGGGTACACCCAAAGATTCCTACACTTAGTAAATCCTAATATTCTTGTATATAGTTAAGCAACCCATGAGGGGTCAAAATCTTCTAGACCTTGTCCCCACTAACACTACTATAGTCATATACTGTCAGCTCATCAGAAGCAGATTCAGTGAAAGTAAAAACTTTAAAAAATGCTCACCAAAACTACCCTCAGCAAAAAAATCCCAGGAAAGTTTTTTTTTCTGCAGGGCAGACCTCCACTAAATCCCCATGTGAGGGGACAGCCCCTGAATGTATACATACTAACTCCAAGCTTCCACAACAGGGGCAAAAGAGGGAAACTCCATTGTCAACAAAAATGTAGTTTCAGCAATCATATTTCAATCATTTCATATTCAGCACAATTAACTTCAGTGGCTGGCAGTGCTCCAAGTATCCTCACGGCTGGTCAGATCTGATTACCAATCAGTAATCTTCTCCTTTAGGACATCTAAGTTCAAGAATCTTATACAAAAGCATTAAAACTAGATGACAAGCTCTCCAAATTCAGCTGCAAGATTTCCAGACTATCTCACCTCTACTACCTGTTTCTCTAGGAGTCCCACAAGGTTCCATCCTGGGACCCCTGCTGTTTTCTTTATTTACCAAAAAACTTCATACAGCCACACTACAGGCCTCAGTCATCAAATATGCAGATGACTCTACACTTATCTGCGCCTCTTCCTCCCTCCTTGAACTGCAACAACTAACTCAAGCCTCCTTTCTCTCTGTAGAAAACTGGCTTACATACTCACAACTAATATTAAATCCCAACAAAACTAAACTCCTTATCTTTCCACCCACACAGTACACAACACATAACTCAACATTTAACATCACCTCCACTAACAGTACAGTAATACCTCCAGTCAGCCACACCAAACTGCTAGGGGTAGAAATTGACAGCAACATGAAATTTGACATACCTATATCCCTAACTATTAAAATAGTACACAAAAAGCTAGGTCTCCTATAGAAAAAAGCAACTCCTAACAGATAGCACCAGGGCCACTATAGCTCATACTCATTTCATCTCTACCCTGCTCTATGCCTCCCCTATTCTCATCAACATTAAAACATCAGAACTAGCCAAGATGCAAGCTTGCTACAATAAAATAGCCAAATTCGCAACTAATTCAACTGTTAGAATACATCACTGCATTCCTATCAAACAGCTTTCCTGGCTAGAACTTTCCAACCTCCTACTATATAATCAACTCACACTAGCCCATAGCATGCTTTACTCACCGGTCAAAACATCGTCCCTTCAAAACATACTACACCCTTGCACCAACAACAAACCTCTACTACAGCAATACAATTGCTAAACAATGGAACAGACTTCCCCCAATATCATAACCTTAACTTCCGGTACCTCATTCAAATCAGCACTAAAATCACATTTGCTGAAATCTCATCTCTGTAACTGCGACAACCCCAGATAACGTTTAAAACCATTGTTTTTCTCTCACTAATTTTCCTCTCCACCATCACATACCATTCAAATCCTGTCTGCACTCACTTTCTCAGCAGTCCTTCTTACTGTGTCCCAACACTCACTTCCTCAGCAGTCCTTCTAACGCTGTTCCACCAGTCACTTCCTCAGCAATCCTTCTAACGCTGTCCCACCACTCACTTCCTCAGCAGTCCTTCTAATGCTGTCCCACCACTCACTTCCTCAGCAGTCCTTCTAATGCTGTCCCACCACTCACTTCCTCAGCAGTCCTTCTAACTCTGTCCCATCACTCACTTCCTCAGCAGTCCTTCTAACGCTGTCCCACCACTCACTTCCTCAGCAGTCCTTCTAACGCTGTCCCACCACTGACTTCCTCAGCAGTCCTTCTAATGCTGTCCCACCACTCACTTCCTCAGCAGTCCTTCTAACGCTGTCCCACCACTCACTTCTTCAGCAGTCCTTCTAATGCTCTCCCACCACTCACTTCCTCAGCAGCCCTTCTAACTCTGTCCCACCACTCACTTCCTCAGCAGTCCTTCTAACGCTGTCCCACCACTCACTTCCTCAGCAGTCCTTCTAACGCTGTCCCACCACTCACTTCCTCAGCAGTCCTTCAAGCGCTGTCCCACCACTCACTTCCTCAGCAGTCCTTCTAACGCTATCCCACCACTCACTTCCTCAGCAGTCCTTCTAGTGCTATCCCAACTCTCACTTCCTCAGCAATCCTTCTAACGCTGTCCCACCACTCACTTCCTCAACAGTCCTTGTAACGCTGTCCCACCACTCACTTCCACAGCAGTCCTTCTAACGCTGTCAAACCACTCACTTCCTCAACAGTCCTTCTAACCTGTCCCACCACTCACTTCCTCAGCAGTCCTTCTAACGCTGTCCCACCACTCACTTCCTCAGCAGTCCTTCTAACGCTGTCCCACCACTCACTTCCTCAGCAGTCCTAACGCTGTCCCACCACTCACTTCCTCAGCTGTCCTTCTAATGCTGTCCCACCACTCACTTCCTCAGCAGTCCTTCTAACGCTGTCCCACCACTCACTTCCTCAGCAGTCCTTCTAACGCTGTCCCACCACTCACTTCTTCAGCAGTCCTTCTAACGCTGTCCCACCACTCACTTCCTCAGCAGTCCTTCTAACGCTGTCCCACCACTCCCTTCCTCAGCAGTCCTTCTAACGCTGTCCCACCACTCACTTCCTCAGCAGTCCTTCTAATGCTGTCCTACCACTCCCTTCCTCAGCAGTCCTTCTAACGCTGTCCCACCACTCACTTCCTCAGCAGTCCTTCTAACACTGTCCCACCACTCACTTCCTCAGCAGTCCTTCTAACGCTGTCCCACCACTCACTTCCTCAGCAGTCCTTCTAACGCTGTCCCACCACTCACTTCCTCAGCAGTCCTTCTAACGCTGTCCCACCACTCACTTCCTCAGCAGTCCTTCTAACTCTGTCCCACCACTCACTTCCTCAGCAGTCCTTCTAACGCTGTCCCACCACTCACTTCCTCAGCAGTCCTTCTAATGCTGTCCCACCACTCACTTCCTCAGCAGTCCTTCTAACGCTGTCCAACCACTCACTTCCTCAGCAGTCCTTCTAATGCTATCCCACCACTCACTTCCTCAGCAGTCCTTCTAGTGCTATCCCAACTCTCACTTCCTCAGCAATCCTTCTAACGCTGTCCCACCACTCACTTCCTCAACAGTCCTTCTTACGCTGTCCCACCACTCACTTCCTCAGCAGTCCTTCTAACGCTGTCAAACCACTCACTTCCTCAACAGTCCTTCTAACGCTGTCCCACCACTCACTTCCTCAGCAGTCCTCCTAATGCTGTCCCACCACTCACTTCCTCAGCAGTCCTCCTAATGCTGTCCCACCACTCATTTCCTCAGCAGTCCTTCTAATGTTGTCCCACCACTCACTTCCTCAGCAGTCCTTCTAATGCTGTTCCACCACTCCCTTCCTCAGCAGTCCTTCTAACACTGCCCCACCACTCACTTACTCAGCAGTCCTTCTAATGCTGTCCCATCACTCACTTCCTCAGCATTCCTTCTAATGCTGTCCCACAACTCCCATCCTCAGCAGTCCTTCTAACGCTGTCCCACCACTCACTTTCTCAACAGTCCTTCTAACGCTGTCCCACAACTCACTTCCTCAGCAGTCCTTCTAACGCTGTCCCACCACTCACATCCTCAGCAGTCCTCCTAATGCTGTCCCACCACTCACTTCCTCAGCAGTCCTTCTAATGTTGTCCGACCACTCACTTCCTCAGCAGTCCTTCTAATGCTGTCCCACCACTCCCTTCCTCAGCAGTCCTTCTAACACTGTCCCACCACTCACTTCCTCAGCAGTCCTTCTAATGCTGTCACATCGCTCACTTCCTCAGCAGTCCTTCTAATGCTGTCACAGCACTTCCTTCCACAGCAGTCCTTCTAACGCTGTCCCACCACTCACTTTCTCAACAGTCCTTCTAACACTGTCCCACCACTCACTTCCTCAGCAGTCCTTCTAATGCTGTCCCACCACTCACTTCCTCAGCAGTCCTTCTAATGCTGTCCCACCCCTCACTTCCTCAGCAATCCTTCTAACGCTGTCCCACCACTCCCTTCCTCAGCAGTCCTTCTAACGTTGTCTCACCACTTACTTCCTCAGCAGTCCTTCTAACACTGCCCCACCACTCACTTCCTCAACATTCCTTCTAACGCTGTCCCACCACTCACTTCCTCAGTCAACAGTCCTTCTAACGCTGTCCCACCACTCACTTCCTCAGCAGTCCTTCTACCGCTGTCCCACCACTCACTTCCTCAACAGTCCTTCTAACGCTGTCCCACCACTCACTTCCTCAGCAGTCCTTCTAATGCTGTCCCACCACTCACTTCCCCACCTGTCCTTCTAATGCTGTCCCACCACTCACTTTCTCAGCAGTCCTTCTAATGCTGTCCCACCACTCACTTCCTCAGCAGTCCTTCTAACGCTCTCACCGCTTACTTCCTCAGCAGTCCTTCTAACGCTGTCCCACCACTCACTTTTTCAGCAGTCCTTCTAACGCTGTCCCACCACTCACTTCCTCAGCAGTCCTTCTAACGCTGTCCCACAACTCACTTCCTCAGCAGTCCTTCTAATGCTGTCCCACCACTCACTTCCTCAGCAGTCCTTCTAATGCCGTCCCACCACTCACTTCCTCAGCAGTCCTAACGCTGTTCCACCACTCACTTCCTCAGCAGTCCTTCTAACACTGTCCCACCACTCACTTCCTCAGCAGTCCTTCTAATGCTGTCCCATCACTCACTTCCTCAGCAGTCCTTCTAATGCTGTCCCACCACTCACTTCCTCAGCAGTCCTTCTAACGCTGTCCCACCACTCACTTCCTCAACAGTCCTTCTAATGCTGTCCCACCACTCACTTCCTCAGCAGTCCTTCTAATGCTGTCCCACCACTCACTTCCCCAGCTGTCCTTCTAATGCTGTCCCACCACTCACTTTCACAGCAGTCCTTCTAACACTGTCACACCACTCACTTCCTCAGCAGTCCTTCTAATGCTGTCCCACCACTCACTTCCTCAGCAGTCCTTCTAATGCCGTCCCACCACTCATTTCCTCAGCAGTCCTAACGCTGTTCCACCACTCACTTCCTCAGCAGTCCTTCTAACACTGTCCAACCACTCATTTCCTCAGCAGTCCTTCTAATGCTGTCCCATCACTCACTTCCTCAGCAGTCCTTCTAACGCTGTCTCACCACTTACTTCCTCAGCAGTCCTTCTAACGCTGTCCCACCAGTCACTTCCTCAGCAGTCCTTCTAACGCTGTCCCACCACTCACTTCCTCAGAAGTCATTCTAATGCTGTCCCATCACTCACTTCCTCAGCAGTCCTTCTAATGCTGTCCCACCACTCACTTCCTCAGCAGTCCTTCTAACGCTGTCCCACCACTCACTTCCTCAACAGTCCTTCTAATGCTGTCCCACCACTCACTTCCTCAGCAGTCCTTCTAATGCTGTCCCACCACTCACTTCCCCAGCTGTCCTTCTAATGCTGTCCCACCACTCACTTTCACAGCAGTCCTTCTAACACTGTCACACCACTCACTTCCTCAGCAGTCCTTCTAATGCTGTCCCACCACTCACTTCCTCAGCAGTCCTTCTAATGCCGTCCCACCACTCACTTCCTCAGCAGTCCTAATGCTGTTCCACCACTCACTTCCTCAGCAGTCCTTCTAACACTGTCCCACCACTCACTTCCTCAGCAGTCCTTCTAATGCTGTCCCATCACTCACTTCCTCAGCAGTCCTTCTAACGCTGTCTCACCACTTACTTCCTCAGCAGTCCTTCTAACGCTGTCCCACCACTCACTTCCTCAGCAGTCCTTCTAACGCTGTCCCACCACTCACTTCCTCAGCCGTCATTCTAATGCTGTTCCACCACTCACTTCCTCAGCAGTCCTTCTAACGCTGTCCCATCACTCACTTCCTCAGCAGTCCTTCTAACGCTGTCTCACCACTTACTTCCTCAGCAGTCCTTCTAACGCTGTCCCACCACTCACTTCCTCAGCAGTCCTTCTAATGCTGTCCCACCACTCACTTCCTCAGCAGTCATTCTAATGCTGTCCCACCACTCACTTCCTCAGCAGTCCTTCTAACGCTGTCCAACCACTCACTTCCTCAGCAGTCCTTCTAACGCTATCCCACCACTCACTTCCTCAGCAGTCCTTCTAGAGCTATCCCAACTCTCACTTCCTCAGCAGTCCTTCTAACGCTGTCCCACCACTCACTTCCTCAGCAGTCCTTCTAATGCTGTCCCACCACTCACTTCCTCAGCAGTCCTTCTAACGCTGTCTCACCACTTACTTCCTCAGCAGTCCTTCTAACGCTGTCCCACCACTCCTTCCTCAGCAGTCCTTCTAACGTTGTCTCACCACTTACTTCCTCAGCAGTCCTTCTAACGCTGTCCCACCACTCACTTCCTCAACAGTCCTTCTAACGCTGTCCCACCACTCACTTCCTCAGTCAACAGTCCTTCTAACGCTGTCCCACCACTCACTTCCTCAGCAGTCCTTCTAACGCTGTCCCACCACTCACTTCCTCAACAGTCCTTCTAACGCTGTCCCACCACTCACTTCCTCAGCAGTCCTTCTAATGCTGTCCCACCACTCACTTCCCCAGCTGTCCTTCTAACGCTGTCCCACCACTCACTTCCTCAGCAGTCCTTCTAACGCTGTCCCACCACTCACTTCCTCAGCAGTCATTCTAATGCTGTTCCACCACTCACTTCCTCAGCAGTCCTTCTAACGCTGTCCCTTCACTCACTTCCTCAGCAGTCCTTCTAACGCTGTCTCACCACTTACTTCCTCAGCAGTCCTTCTAACGCTGTCCCACCACTCACTTCCTCAGCAGTCCTTCTAATGCTGTCCCACCACTCACTTCCTCAGCAGTCATTCTAATGCTGTCCCACCACTCACTTCCTCAGCAGTCCTTCTAACGCTGTCCAACCACTCACTTCCTCAGCAGTCCTTCTAACGCTATCCCACCACTCACTTCCTCAGCAGTCCTTCTAGAGCTATCCCAACTCTCACTTCCTCAGCAGTCCTTCTAACGCTGTCCCACCACTCACTTCCTCAGCAGTCCTTCTAATGCTGTCCCACCACTCACTTCCTCAGCAGTCCTTCTAACGCTGTCTCACCACTTACTTCCTCAGCAGTCCTTCTAACGCTGTCCCACCACTCCCTTCCTCAGCAGTCCTTCTAACGTTGTCTCACCACTTACTTCCTCAGCAGTCCTTCTAACGCTGTCCCACCACTCACTTCCTCAACAGTCCTTCTAACGCTGTCCCACCACTCACTTCCTCAGTCAACAGTCCTTCTAACGCTGTCCCACCACTCACTTCCTCAGCAGTCCTTCTAACGCTGTCCCACCACTCACTTCCTCAACAGTCCTTCTAACGCTGTCCCACCACTCACTTCCTCAGCAGTCCTTCTAATGCTGTCCCACCACTCACTTCCCCAGCTGTCCTTCTAATGCTGTCCCACCACTCACTTTCTCAGCAGTCCTTCTAATGCTGTCCCACCACTCACTTCCTCAGCAGTCCTTCTAACGCTGTCTCACCGCTTACTTCCTCAGCAGTCCTTCTAACGCTGTCCCACCACTCACTTCCTCAGCAGTCCTACTAACGCTGTCCCACCACTCACTTCCTCAGCAGTCCTTCTAACGCTGTCCCACCACTCACTTCCTCAGCAGTCCTTCTAATGCTGTCCCACCACTCACTTCCTCAGCAGTCCTTCTAATGCCGTCCCACCACTCACTTCCTCAGCAGTCCTAACGCTGTTCCACCACTCACTTCCTCAGCAGTCCTTCTAACACTGTCCCACCACTCACTTCCTCAGCAGTCCTTCTAATGCTGTCCCATCACTCACTTCCTCAGCAGTCCTTCTAATGCTGTCCCACCACTCACTTCCTCAGCAGTCCTTCTAACGCTGTCCCACCACTCACTTCCTCAACAGTCCTTCTAATGCTGTCCCACCACTCACTTCCTCAGCAGTCCTTCTAATGCTGTCCCACCACTCACTTCCCCAGCTGTCCTTCTAATGCTGTCCCACCACTCACTTTCACAGCAGTCCTTCTAACACTGTCACACCACTCACTTCCTCAGCAGTCCTTCTAATGCTGTCCCACCACTCACTTCCTCAGCAGTCCTTCTAATGCCGTCCCACCACTCACTTCCTCAGCAGTCCTAACGCTGTTCCACCACTCACTTCCTCAGCAGTCCTTCTAACACTGTCCCACCACTCACTTCCTCAGCAGTCCTTCTAATGCTGTCCCATCACTCACTTCCTCAGCAGTCCTTCTAACGCTGTCTCACCACTTACTTCCTCAGCAGTCCTTCTAACGCTGTCCCACCACTCACTTCCTCAGCAGTCCTTCTAACGCTGTCCCACCACTCACTTCCTCAGCAGTCATTCTAATGCTGTCCCACCACTCACTTCCTCAGCAGTCCTTCTAACGCTGTCCAACCACTCACTTCCTCAGCAGTCCTTCTAACGCTATCCCACCACTCACTTCCTCAGCAGTCCTTCTAGAGCTATCCCAACTCTCACTTCCTCAGCAATCCTTCTGACGCTGTCCCACCACTCACTTCCTCAACAGTCCTTCTAACGCTGTCCCACCACTCACTTCCTCAGCAGTCCTTCTAACGCTGTCAAACCACTCACTTCCTCAACAGTCCTTCTAACGCTGTCCCACCACTCACTTCCTCAGCAGTCCTCCTAATGCTGTCCCACCACTCACTTCCTCAGCAGTCCTCCTAATGCTGTCCCACCACTCATTTCCTCAGCAGTCCTTCTAATGTTGTCCCACCACTCACTTCCTCAGCAGTCCTTCTAATGCTGTTCCACCACTCCCTTCCTCAGCAGTCCTTCTAACACTGCCCCACCACTCACTTACTCAGCAGTCCTTCTAATGCTGTCCCATCACTCACTTCCTCAGCATTCCTTCTAATGCTGTCCCACCACTCCCTTCCTCAGCAGTCCTTCTAACGCTGTCCCACCACTCACTTTCTCAACAGTCCTTCTAACGCTGTCCCACAACTCACTTCCTCAGCAGTCCTTCTAACGCTGTCCCACCACTCACTTCCTCAGCAGTCCTCCTAATGCTGTCCCACCACTCACTTCCTCAGCAGTCCTTCTAATGTTGTCCGACCACTCACTTCCTCAGCAGTCCTTCTAATGCTGTCCCACCACTCCCTTCCTCAGCAGTCCTTCTAACACTGTCCCACCACTCACTTCCTCAGCAGTCCTTCTAATGCTGTCACATCGCTCACTTCCTCAGCAGTCCTTCTAATGCTGTCCCACCACTCACTTTCTCAAAAGTCCTTCTAACACTGTCCCACCACTCACTTCCTCAGCAGTCCTTCTAATGCTGTCCCACCACTCACTTCCTCAGCAGTCCTTCTAATGCTGTCCCACCCCTCACTTCCTCAGCAATCCTTCTAACGCTGTCCCACCACTCCCTTCCTCAGCAGTCATTCTAACGTTGTCTCACCACTTACTTCCTCAGCAGTCCTTCTAACGCTGTCCCACCACTCACTTCCTCAGCAGTCCTTCTAACGCTGTCCCACCACTCACTTCCTCAGTCAACAGTCCTTCTAACGCTGTCCACCACTCACTTCCTCAGCAGCCCTTCTAACGCTGTCCCACAACTCACTTCCTCAACAGTCCTTCTAACGCTGTCCCACCACTCACTTCCTCAGCAGTCCTTCTAATGCTGTCCCACCACTAACTTCCCCAGCTGTCCTTCTAATGCTGTCCCACCACTCACTTTCTCAGCAGTCCTTCTAATGCTGTCCCACCACTCACTTCCTCAGCAGTCCTTCTAACGCTGTCTCACCGCTTACTTCCTCAGCAGTCCTTCTAACGCTGTCCCACCACTCACTTCCTCAGCAGTCCTTCTAACGCTGTCCCACCACTCACTTCCTCAGCAGTCCTTCTAACGCTGTCCCACCACTCACTTCCTCAGCAGTCCTTCTAATGCTGTCCCACCACTCACTTCCTCAGCAGTCCTTCTAATGCCGTCCCACCACTCACTTCCTCAGCAGTCCTAACGCTGTTCCACCACTCACTTCCTCAGCAGTCCTTCTAACACTGTCCCACCACTCACTTCCTCAGCAGTCCTTCTAATGCTGTCCCATCACTCACTTCCTCAGCAGTCCTTCTAATGCTGTCCCACCACTCACTTCCTCAGCAGTCCTTCTAGCGCTGTCCCACCACTCACTTCCTCAACAGTCCTTCTAATGCTGTCCCACCACTCACTTCCTCAGCAGTCCTTCTAACGCTGTCCCACCACTCACTTCCTCAGCAGTCCTTCTAATGCTGTCCCACCACTCACTTCCTCAGCAGTCCTTCTAATGCTGTCCCACCACTCACTTCCCAAGCTGTCCTTCTAATGCTGTCCCACCACTCACTTTCTCAGCAGTCCTTCTAATGCTGTCCCACCACTCACTTCCTCAGCAGTCCTTCTAACGCTGTCCCACCACTCACTTCCTCAGCAGTCCTTCTAACGCTGTCCCACCACTCACTTCCTCAGCAGTCCTTCTAACGCTGTCTCACCACTTACTTCCTCAGCAGTCCTTCTAACGCTGTCCCACCACTCACTTCCTCAGCAGTCCTTCTAACGCTGTCCCACCACTCACTTCCTCAGCAGTCCTTCTAATGCTGTCCCACCACTCACTTCCTCAGCCGTCCTTCTAATGCTGTCCCACCACTCACTTCCTCAGCAGTCCTAACGCTATCCCACCACTCACTTCCTCAGCATTCCTTCTAACACTGTCCCACCACTCACTTCCTCAGCAGTCCTTCTAACGCTGTCCCACCACTCACTTCCTCAACAGTCCTTCTAACGCTGTCCCACCACTCACTTCCTCAGCAGTCCTTCTAACGCTGTCCCACCACTCACTTCCTCAGCAGTCCTTCTAATGCTGTCCCAACACTCACTTCCCCAGCTGTCCTTCTAATGCTGTCCCACCACTCACTTCCTCAGCAGTCCTTCTAACGCTGTCCCACCACTCACTTCCTCAGCAGTCCTTCTAATGCTGTCCCACCACTCACTTCCTCAGCAGTCCTTCTAATGCTGTCCCACCACTCACTTCCTCAGCAGCCCTTCTAACGCTGTCCCACCACTCACTTCCTCAGCAGTCCTAACGCTGTCCCACCACTCACTTCCTCAGCTGTCCTTCTAATGCTGTCCCACCACTCACTTCCTCAGCAGTCCTTCTAATGCTGTCCCACCACTCACTTCCTCAGCAGTCCTTCTAACGCTGTCCCACCACTCACTTCTTCAGCAGTCCTTCTAACGCTGTCCCACCACTCACTTCCTCAGCAGTCCTTCTAACGCTGTCCCACCACTCCCTTCCTCAGCAGTCCTTCTAACGCTGTCCCACCACTCACTTCCTCAGCAGTCCTTCTAATGCTGTCCTACCACTCCCTTCCTCAGCAGTCCTTCTAACGCTGTCCCACCACTCACTTCCTCAGCAGTCCTTCTAACACTGTCCCACCACTCACTTCCTCAGCAGTACTTCTAACGCTGTCCCACCACTCACTTCCTCAGCAGTCCTTCTAATGCTGTCCCACCACTCACTTCCTCAGCAGTCCTTCTAACGCTGTCCCACCACTCACTTCCTCAGCAGTCCTTCTAACGCTGTCCCACCACTCACTTCCTCAGCAGTCCTTCTAACGCTGTCCCACCACTCCCTTCCTCAGCAGTCCTTCTAATGCTGTCCCACCACTCACTTCCTCAGCAGTCCTTCTAACACTGTCTCACCACTCACTTCCTCAGCAGTCCTTCTAATGCTGTCCCACCACTCACTTCCTCAGCAGTCCTTCTAACGCTGTCCCACCACTCACTTCCTCAGCAGTCCTTCTAACACTGTCCCACCGCTCACTTCCTCAGCTGTCCTTCTAATGCTGTCCCACCACTCACTTCCTCAGCAGTCCTTCTAACGCTGTCCCACCACTCACTTCCTCAGCAGTCCTTCTAACGCTGTCCCACCACTCACTTCCTCAGCAGTCCTTCTAACGCTGTCCCACCACTCACTTCCTCAGCAGTCCTTCTAACGCTGTCCCACCACTCCCTTCCTCAGCAGTCCTTCTAACGCTGTCCCACCACTCACTTCCTCAGCAGTCCTTCTAACGCTGTCCCACCACTCCCTTCCTCAGCAGTCCTTCTAACGTTGTCCCACCACTCACTTCCTCAGCAGTCCTTCTAACGCTGTCCCACCACTCACTTCCTCAGCAGTCCTTCTAACGCTGTCCCACCACTCCCTTCCTCAGCAGTCCTTCTAACGCTGTCCCACCACTCCCTTCCTCAGCAGTCCTTCTAACGCTGTCCCACCACTCACTTCCTCAGCAGCCCTTCTAACGCTGTCCCACCACTCACTTCCTCAGCAGTCCTTCTAACGCTGCCCACCACTCACTTCCTCAGCAGTCCTTCTAACACTGTGCCACCACTCACTTCCTCAGCAGTCCTTCTAATGCTGTCCCACCACTCACTTCCTCAGCAGTCCTTCTAACGCTGTCCCACCACTCACTTCCTCAGCAGTCCTTCTAACGCTGTCCCACCACTCACTTTCTCAGCAGCCCTTCTAACTCTGTCCCACCACTCACTTCCTCAGCAGTCCTTCTAATGATGTCCCACCACTCCCTTCCTCAGCAGTCCTTCTAACGCTGTTCCTCCTCCTCCTCCTTACCTCCCCTCCTTTGACTACTTCTTCAAAATCTACTACCCAAGTCATACAATTCCTTTTCAAACTTTCATTCCCTCTGAGCTGGGCATAAATCATTAATTTTTGTAAACTGTGTTTATACTGAAACTACAGCATATAAAATGTAATGCTCAGCTAAATCTCATATGGCTCATGTTTTACAACTTGACTACTGAGATATGCATTAATACCAGACGATGTTCCCCAAATTGTCTACTGCCAAAGAGTTTGTCAATTAATTTGCCAATATTTAAATCAGTATTTTAATATTAAATTATGTGTATAACATATTCTAAATTATATTGTATGTGGAGCTTTACTCCCCGGGCCTCTACTGAAAACGACCCGTGTCCAATCAGAGTTTCCCAGTTAACAAATGTAAAATAAAATAAATATAATAAAAATAAAATAAATGCCAATTAAGTTTACACAACACATAAACAGCATAAACCAAGTAGCACAAATCTGAACAAGATATGATGGGAATGTAAAAGTAAATTACCTTGGTAGATGCCAGAATACCAGCATTCATATCCTCTATAATACAAGAAAACAGCTCTTTAAGGTCCATAATAAATCAAAATCTGCCCACATTAAAAGACTTTATCAAGAATAACTGCAAAATGTGTGAAAGCTACTAGAAGGAAGATCAAGGAAGAGTACAAATTAAAATTACCATCCAAAGCCAAGAATAATCATAAATCAGCTTTAACTACATCAGATCATTAAGAAATAACATTCAGCGATGTTCCATGATTCACAATGGTATCAAGATAATTAAGAAATAACATTCAGCGATATTCTGACATGATTCACAATGGTCTCAAGATAATTAAGAAATAACATTCAGTGATGTTCTGACATAATTCACAATGGTATCAAGATAATTAAGAAATAACATTCAGTGATGTTATGACATAATTCACAATGGTCTCAAGATAATTAAGAAATAACATTCAGTGATGTTCTGACATGATTCACAATGGTATCAAGATAATTAAGAAATAACATTCAGTGATGTTATGACATAATTCACAATGGTATCAAGATAATTAAGAAATAACATTCAGTGATGTTCTGACATAATTCACAATGGTATCAAGATAATTAAGAAATAACATTCAGTGATGTTATGACATAATTCACAATGGTATCAAGATAATTAAGAAATAACATTCAGTGATGTTCCGACATGATTCACAATGGTATCAAGATAATTAAGAAATAACATTCAGCGATATTCTGACATGATTCACAATGGTATCAAGATAATTAAGAAATAACATTCAGTGATGTTCTGACATAATTCACAATGGTATCAAGATAATTAAGAAATAACATTCAGCGATATTCTGACATGATTCACAATGGTATCAAGATAATTAAGAAATAATATTCAGCGATGTTCTGACATAATTCACAATGGTATCAAGATAATTAAGAAATAACATTCAGCGATATTCTGACATGATTCACAATGGTATCAAGATAATTAAGAAATAACATTCAGTGATGTTATGACATAATTCACAATGGTATCAAGATAATTAAGAAATAACATTCAGTGATGTTCTGACATAATTCACAATGGTATCAAGATAATTAAGAAATAACATTCAGTGATGTTATGACATAATTCACAATGGTATCAAGATAATTAAGAAATAACATTCAGTGATGTTCCGACATGATTCACAATGGTATCAAGATAATTAAGAAATAACATTCAGCGATATTCTGACATGATTCACAATGGTATCAAGATAATTAAGAAATAACATTCAGTGATGTTCTGACATAATTCACAATGGTATCAAGATAATTAAGAAATAACATTCAGCGATATTCTGACATGATTCACAATGGTATCAAGATAATTAAGAAATAATATTCAGCGATGTTCTGACATAATTCACAATGGTATCAAGATAATTAAGAAATAACATTCAGCGATATTCTGACATGATTCACAATGGTATCAAGATAATTAAGAAATAACATTCAGCGATGTTCTGACATAATTCACAATGGTATCAAGATAATTAAGAAATAATATTCAGCGATGTTCTGACATGATTCACAATGGTCTCAAGATAATTAAGACATAACATTCAGTGATATTCCGACATGATTCACAATGGTATCAAGATAATTAAGAAATAACATTCAGCGATATTCTGACATGATTCACAATGGTATCAAGATAATTAAGAAATAACATTCAGTGATGTTCTGACATAATTCACAATGGTATCAAGATAATTAAGAAATAACATTCAGCGATATTCTGACATGATTCACAATGGTATCAAGATAATTAAGACATAACATTCAGTGATGTTCTGACATAATTCACAATGGTATCACCCTCACTAATCACAATGTTTTCAGATACATTTAGCACCAATTTAACACCAGAAACAGTCATCAAAGTCCTACAAAGTCCAAAGTGACTTCATGTCCACAGATTACAATAGAACATATCTTGACTGCACTTTCTAAATCTAAATGTACCACCTCTGTGGGGTGTAACAAAGTATCATGTTCATTACTCAACATCAAACTCTCCGAATCACTCATCACACTATTCAGATTAAACATATTCATGGAGTATGTTCCTAAGTACAGAAATCAGCAATTGTTATCCCACTCCATAAAGGGGGCCTGGCTCTACCTCATACCCTGGGAAGTACTGAACCATTAGCAAACAAGCCTGATTTGCAAAGCAGTGGAAGATAATACCTTATTCCACATGCTCTCATATAAAACAATACAGATCTAGACCCACAACATTGTAGTTTTATCAAAGGGCAATGATGCCTACTTTAGTTACTTAACTTTTTTGCAAAAAATCTCAGAAGCTGTACATAGTAGTCATGCAGTTCATGCAGCATGCATGCTGACAGTATATATACAATTAAAGACCTAAATGTAAACACTTAATATTGTATGAAAGGGTAGCAAACTGGCTGACACATACAACCCATGTAAAGTTGGAGGTGCTCCTCAGACATCAAAAAGGTGACTAGTGGCATTCCTCATGTCTCCGTACTGGGACTCCTTGTATTTAGCATCTACTTAGATCCCTGCACCACTAACTCAGATATCCAGCTAACTAAATCTGCAGATGACTGTAAACTGGGTTTTACTGCTCATTCAGCATCTGATACAATGTTATTACAGCATATGTTAAACCATACAAGTCAGTGGTTTATTAGAAATGGACTTCAAAGAAATGCAAAGAAGTGCGGCTATCCCCATAAATAAACAAATCTCAAAAGTATAACTAGCACCTCTCTGATATGGATGCAACTGATATCTAATAATTCATAGGCAGATCCCTGTTCATTGACCACAACATAGCAAAGGAAATAGTAATAAGGACATCCTTCTAGCTAGTTCAGTTCATAACCTAAAGCCAAAAGAAGTATTCATTCCTTTATACTTTGCCCTGATACACATCATGCAGCTGGAAAGACCCCAGAGGGTCCTAAGTGAAAGCAGATCACTGGACTTTTAATAACCAATGAACAACGGACTGGCGTTATGAAACAACAATATATTCATACATATATACACTCATGTTTAGTGTAAGTATTTTACACAACAACAAATCTTGTTGTTTCATTTGATGATTTGATTAATTTTAGGTAATTGAGTTGACAGGGTAGCACCCACGGTGAATTATAGTGTTATGGACACGAATATTACAAATAGATGGGACAAAAGCTTTTTAGAGTGGTCTTACGAAGTTGATACTATTATTTATTTAAAAACAACTATTTTATAAAAAACTATTATCAACAAATATTTCTACTTCCATTTTATGTTATGTGATGTATACAGGTACTTGGATTGATCTACTCATTATGCAAACGGTGAACTATAAAGCTACTGGTACAAATGTTGTACAAATGCTGATCAAATATTTTACTTTATTTTTTCTTCATAATATTTACGATCTTTAGGTTTTGAGTCCGTGTGGTTATGAAATGCTTGGTGTAACAGTACATATACTTATTGAACAATGGAAGTGTTAACTACAAGACATGCGCTGATTGATTGATTTTTATGCTTATTATCATTGATTCTTATGTTTATTTTTCATTTAACTCAGGTAGGTTTTAAATGGGATATTTTTTGAAGTCAACCATCATTGCTTACATCACGGGTAAATACTATTTAAGCTACAGGAAGTGATGTATCAATTGTTTGAAAAAGTTTGGCAGGCCAAGCGCTTATTTCGATTGTGGTGTATTTTACGTTACTTGCAATTAAACTTCTTGGTCCAGTCCATTGTTCGTTGGTTAATGGATTGTTTGTTTGCTGCTCTTATTGTCACTGGACTTTTACCTCAGTCCAGGTTTATCTCAGAGACACAAAGTACAGGGTTTGATTATCATCTTTGGAAGTGAAATCAGCTTGGCTTAAAATAGTCCACATGAGCAGCTAGCCTGGTACTTACTTATGAATCTATGACACCCACAGCTACCAAGACAGGTTCTGTCCCTATACTACTTCTCTTACAGAACCCTGTGGAGTGATTTATGTCTGACATTCCATGTTGTTAAGGATCTAGTCCACCTTGATCTCCTACATGTCCACAAAACAAACCCTCAAACTATAGACTTGAATTAAGTAAATAAGATATCAAAATCAGAATCACATTTATTGGCCTAGTATGCATGCATGCAAGGAATTTGACTCAGGTTTCAGTAACTAGAAAAAATGCTGGAAGCAGTGGGACAACTGATGAGCTCATCTGCTAAACACAATCAAAATAACAGACCATGCATGCCTTAGCCCGATACATGGGCTGAAGAAACCACCCAGTCCTATGTTTTTTCACCAGACACCTTACATCACTTACATTCAGACATCCTGAAACCTGAATACCAATGTATACAAAACTGTAACATCACTTAAGCAAGCCAGCAGCACAGCCCTTTTCTAGATCAATAAGCATTAGCAAAATCAAGATGATCAAATTAATTCTTCATCTTGTTGTGAAATTAGAATTCATTTGTGTCATACATAATTAACTCAGAAATGTCAGACTCCTCTGAAAATAATGGAACGCTATCATTGTCAGGCAATTTAGTGTACAGGATTATGTCTATGAGCTGCAAGTAAATTGTGGCCTGTAATCCAGGGTTTGATTCCTGCCAATAAATGTCAGTATGTAATCCAGGGTTTAATTCCTGTCAATAACTGTCATCCTGTAATCCAGGGTTTGATTCCTGGTAATAAATGTCATTCTGTAATCCAGGGTATGATTCCTATTAATAAATGTCATCCTGTAATCCAGGGTTTGATTCTTGCTAATAAATGTCAACCTGTAATCCAGGGTTTGATTCCTGCTAATAAATGTCAACCTGTAATACAGGGTTTGAGTCCTGATACCAAATGTCATCCTGTAATCCAGGGTTTGATTCCTGCTAATAAATGCCATCCTGTAATCCAGGGATTGATTCCTGCTAATAAATTTCAACCTGTAATCCAGGGTTTGATTCCTGCTACAAAATGTCATCCTGTAATTCAGGGTTTGATTCTTGATAATAAACATCAACATGTAATCTATGGTTTGATTCCTGCTAATAAATATCATCCTGTAATCCAGGGTTTGATTCCTGCTAATAAATGTCAGCCTGTAATCCAGGGTTTGATTCCTGCTAATAAATGTCAACCTGTAATCCAGGGTTTAATTCCTGCTAATAAACATCAACCTGTAATCCAGGGTTTGATTCCTGCTAATAAATGTCATCCTGTAATCCAAGGTTTGATTCCTGCTAATAAATGTCATCCTGTAGTCCAGGGTTTGATTCCCACAGCATTCATTTGCTTAATGTGGGTCTGTGAATAACTCACTTAGCCAGACAGTGCTCCTGCATCATTCCTGAGAAGAGGCTTCTAACTTGCAGGTTCACTCAGCTAACAGAAAAAATAAAACAGGAATAGAAAATAAAATGTAATTAAGTTTTTAACAGGAATAGTCAGGGGCAGCTCATGCTATAGGACTGCAGCCCTCCCACCTAGAAACAAAAGAAATAAAAATGTGAAACATAAAATTAAAAAAATATATATTTTTTACGAGTACCGGAACTTCCGCACATGTGCAGTCACACTCAGACTGCCCCACAGGACCAATCAGGAGAGAGGTAAGTTGAGTTTTAAGCTCTTGCAGGGAAGCATTCAAGTCAAGCGCGGGTTTGGAGATTTGCTGCTTCATTCGAGTTTAAGTAGTGGATTCCAGACACATTTACACATGTGTGTGTGCATGTGAAATGCCCCTGTTAACACATAGTGGTGGGTAGAGATATTCAGGCTTGAACCCTGTACCTTGGATGCAGGTGGCAAGGACCTGAATTCCCTACCCACCACTATTTGTAAAAAATTGCAGATTTTTACCTCACATTTGTTCTGTTTCTCATAAAATCTGTGGTTTCTGTATCTTCATTTTTTCCTTGCAAAGGTTTGCAGTGCAGTGGTGCACTGACAGCTACAGGTTCTCTGGTTTGATTCTTGGCTGGGGTGCCCTCTGTGTGGAGTCTGCATGTCCTCCCATCCCTTACAAAGATGTGTCTGGAGTGTTTCTCCTTGCTCTGTTGAAAATTGGCATTGTTTTGTAACAAGTCAGACTAGTTTCCTGGTTAACAAATGTTTAAAAATAACAGGCATTTGAATTTCAGACTTCATATTCTTTAGAAAGTGCATGGTAACACAAATCCTTTTATTCCAGCAATTGTCAAAGTTTATAACATGGATATTTGAAAGTTGCCCATATTTTTGGGACTGTATTCCCCCATTATTGGCCTCGTCCAGGTATTTTGTGGTAAGGTTGAGAGCTATGGTGAGAACTGAATTCAGTGAATGTTTGGGGGCTGTATTCCCCCCATTACTGGCTTTGTCCACATGTTTTTGCTAAGAGGTTGGGAGTTTAAGTAGTGACAACTGAATTCACTGAATATGTTTGGCAGCTGTATTCCCACATTATTGGCTTTTTTCAGGTGTTTTTTGCTAAGAGGTTGATAGCTATGGTGAGAACTGAATTCACTAAATGGTAGCCATTTAAGTTTGTCTTCCTCTGTTTCAGCTGATTTGGCATAGTGGTATGTTTCTCTGATTGTTTTGCACAGGGTCCCTTGGGTTCAAGACGTGGCAGTGCATTTTATTCTAGCAACTTTCCAACATTATACAAGCAATGTTTAAAATGTGTCCCTGGTGTTTGGGTTTTTGTCCTCCCTTTAATAAATTTTGGCTTTTTTCCAAATTTCTTGTGCTGCAAAGTTCAGAGATACAGCTGAGTGTCGAGTAGATTTTACAAGGAGCTGAGAGTTGCAGGGGAACTAAAGTTTAGTCTGCTTATGCTAAGCCTGCTTGCATTGTTAATAGCACAACAGGTAGTGTACTTGCTTTTGATGCAGAAGGCTGTGGGTTCTACTCCCACAGTAGGTAGATGCATTGCTGATACTGTTCTGTGTTGTAAAGGGGGCGGATGCTGCAGTCCTTTTTGGCAAAGATACCTAGTAACTATGAACCTGTTATCAGTTTGCCATCCATCTCCTATTGCGGTATTATTAGCTTATCATTTTTTTAATGCATGCAACATAGGCAATTTATTCTTCAAGGGCAACAGGCACTTTATTTGTAGATGAAACAATGACATATAAAGTTGTTTGCTAGCAGCAACCTCTTTATTAGTTACAGGTTTCTTTAATGTGGATTTTACAACTTCAAAGATTGTGCATATTTACTGATACTGGTGGACTATAGAAGGTTGAGTAGACTTTTTATGATGGAAATGTTCTGAATTGGGCAGTTATGTCATTGGTGCATGCATTTTGTTTCATTGTTTACTGGAAAATGTTCAAAACAATAAATTTAAAATGCCCTCTAACAACTGTACTAAATTGTACAAGGAATATAATGTAATACATTCAGGAAGGTGTATCAAAGAGCATGTGCATGTTTCATGATCAAGGGGCCTATGATTTTGAAAACAGCCCAAAATTAATCTTTATCTGCCACTGGCAAAATGTATTTTCTTTGAATGTGGGTTTCAATGCTGTTTCAATGCATGTGAGTTTCAAGGGCAGAGAAGTTTTAATGCTGAGTCTATTTTCATTGTGAGACTGCATTGCTTTGTTTAACAGATATCTATTAGGGTTTGTGCTGTAAAATGCAAAATAAAACATTCAAATGAAATCTAAATCATCACAGAAGTAAAGTAGTATGCACATTACAGTGTTTATGGTAAATGGGACAAAATAACCAAGGAATGGGACACTGGAATGGCTGCAGGGGGAGGCTCCATTCAACCATGATTTTGAAGGGTAGCAAACTCAGACAGCCCCGGTTGAACTATACCTCTCAGTTGTCCATATTTTTGCAGAATGAATAGATATTTGCTTCTTATTTTTGGTTTGTTCCTCATCAAATTTGTGGTTTTCTAGCAAATCATTTAGGAATTAAGTCACTAGATGACAGACATTGAGTTTCAGACATCATAACCTTCAGAAAAATGCATGCTAAAGCAAGACCTGTTATTCTATCAACTGTCTTAAGTTTATACAAGAGCAATTTTTAGTAGTGTTTGTATGTTCCCCCAATATATTTGGCCTTGTCCAGATTTCTTGCATTAAGAGGTTGAGAGGTACGTGCAAATCGCTTTGTAGAATTAGGAATATCAAAACCTCTCAGCTGTTCCCAATTTTGGCTCAAAATCTTGCTCTCCCCTAATAATCCCTCCTCAAAATGGCAATTTTGGAAGAAAACGTGGAGGGTTTACAATTATATATAACTGTAATGATCAGAGTTATAGATTACTTTTATTTCAGAAATGCATGTAGATGCTCTTATTTTGTTAGCTGCCCAAGTTAACAGTGCTAATATTAAAAAGGTGCCCCCTTTTTCACAGGTTCACAGCTGTATTGTATGGCAACTTTATATTTTTGCATCACATTTTTGGTCTGTTTTTCATAAAATTGTGGTTTTCTGGCAAATTAGTGGCAAGTCATTAAAGACTGAAGTTAGAAAATAATGGCAGACATTTGAGTTTCAGATTTCATACCCTTCAGAAAATTCGTACTAATGCAAGACCTACTACTGTTCTATTATCTAAGTTAATAAGAGCAATATTTAAAAATTGTCCTTATTTTTGGGCCTGTGTCCCACTTCTAGTTCTATGTATGGCTTTGTCCAGATTTCTTGCTCTGAAGTTGAGAGGTATGAGTGTTAGAGCCATCATCGTCAGCCAGAGACATTTCAAATTGTGACATACTTGTTGCACCCCACTCCCCATTGAAGTGGCTCTGGATGTGTCCAAGGAAGGCAAGGAGCAGTTATGCAGTGTAAGTGCGCAGAGTATTCCCCCATCCAAGGTAGACCACAAGTACGACCGTGGCTTTTCATCTGTTCTTGATTTTGCAGAATGTTCTGGTTTTCTGTAATATTTTTATACTGTTGATTTATGCTTCTTATTATTCAGAAAATGCATGCTGTCACAGTGCCCTGTTGCTCTGTTTAAGTAGCAATGATTTAATGACCATCAGGTAAGCTTGTCAGAGATTGTAAGATGCAAGTAAGCTTTAATAAGCATACTGTTACAGAATTACCAGCATTGAAAGCCTTTTCATTGTTGCCATGCAGAGAATATTTACATAACTAGATAATGTATAAGCCTTGGTTATTGAAATGCATATGACAGTATTTGTAATAAAAGGACAGGATTACAGTATTTTTAGAAGCTCATTACATTTGTTGGAGACTTGCAGTCATCTTTTGTTGGAGATTTGCAGCCATCTTTGCAGGCTTTACCCGTAAACTAAACAGAATGCCAATCTATCATGTGTGGTCCATAACTTGTGCAAGAATCCTTTAAGCAATTTATCTTGAGCTTGTTTCTTGTTTTCTGTTCATTTTTGACTTTGATCATGTCTTCCCCATGAAACATGTAGATAGTTGTTGTCAGGCAGCAGGACTTTTTTGGATAAGAAACATTTTTACAAGTGGGGGTATCACAGAGATTACTACTTTCAGCATGTTACTTGGCAATTTTATAAAGCTGAATATAAATTATAATTAGAACTGCAGTGCAAGGAGAAGTGGTTTGAGTTGAGTGCTACTTGTTTATTTATACTTGATTTTGACTGGCATTCCAGTAATGTATTTAAAAAGTAATTTATTTTTCCATGCCTCACAACCTGTTTACATCTGTCATGTAGCCAATGTATTGAAATATTTTTTCTTCTACACTTCATTTTGTCTTGACCGGACTCTTGTAATGACTGTTTGGCACCCAGGGCAGCGTATTTAATTAAAGTTCCTGTTGTTGTGGTTTTGAGCATAGCTCCGCCCCTTTTTAGTTGGCCACACCCCTTCCAATTGGCCCCACCCACTCAGCTGTCTCCTGCAGCCCTCCTATAATTTGAGGTCACCAGCCGCCACTGGCAATAGGTATATGTCATCAAATTACAGCAATTACACAGTTGAAAGCTTACATAGTGTGAAAATCTTGACTAATGCGACTGTGTTTTCAAAACCAGAATGATGTGCACCTATGTTTATGAGTATGTCGTAGGTGTTAAACAGCCCATATTTTAATTACCAGAATCATAAAATGCACCAAGAACCAAAGTGGAGAAATCAAGACTTTGACAAAGCATATAAATTCACTGAACTGTTGTGGTGCTACTAATGTACAACATGCTGTGTTTGACTCAGAAGCTGAAGTTTAACCTTTCAAGTGTTTCTTTAGAAGCACATGCTGCAACTAAATGTCTGAAATACATCCATGACCTTTTGTCTGTTCATGTGAACTATTCAGTATTATGTACTGCTAAAAGAGAGTGTGGTAAAGAAACAAGCTCTTCAGGAAATATTTTGCCACATCTTATCACTTTAATCACTATTGCTCTGTGCAAGTACAATTGGATGTGAAGCATTATTTGTGTATTTAGTGGGGCAGTGCACTGATCCTTCTGGACCTTTTAATGATTCATTCCAGCAGCACTGCCTGGTTACATGACTTACTCAGAGTTACACAGAAGGCAAATAGAAGCTCGGGGAATCAAACCCTTCAGTATAAGGACCAGAGCATTAACAGTTCACTGGCTTAGGCCTCTATGCTAACTACTAAGATCTAAAATAACAAAGTAATGTGACAGCAGGTTTGAAATATGAGGAGGGGCATTTGTGAGCTAATAAACTTTTCTTTTTAATATAATTTTAGTGGCAGACTCATTGACCATAATACACAGATGACTATCACATTGTGGACTGCAAATTACCAGGGTAAAGGCAACGTACAGGATGTGGGCAATTCTAAGAAACAGACAGTGCTGTTGTGCATGTGGTAAACTAATGCAGTATGCAGCACATGAGGATGATGATGAGTGCATAATGACATGGAAATGAACACCATGCAAATGAGCCAAATGGAATAGGCAAATGATGTCAACCCAAACTGCAAAACTATTTGAAAAGTAGAAAATAGCCCTACTGAGCTGTGGTGCATGCCCATGTCGAACACTGACATGTGCAGTGAATGTACAGCTGTATAATTTGGTATAATTCTGTCTAATCTACATTGTGACATAAAGTACTTGGTTGTAATAATCTAGTAAACCCAGAACAGATTAGCAGATACTCAGACAAGGCAAATCTAACATGGCAGACTACAAAAACTAACTAACTTAAATACATGAAATAAAGTCAATAGTAGGTGGTGCCTTCTGGGATAATTTCCAATCATAATTCATATTGTTAAGCTAAAAGCAACATCATGCAATTATCATGTAGTGATGTCTCAGAGTGTGACATTTCAGAATGTTTTAAAACTCTGAACAGGTTTGTCAAGATCTGATGAGCAGTTTTCCCTTCGCATAAAACTTTTGATATCCAACATTACAAGCACAATGGCAGAGTCTGTCAAATAACTGCATTCTTTTGACAGAGTCTTTTGTTCACACTGCAACTTTTATATATGAAGCTCAAGTATTCTCTCATCTTAATTTTGAAATAAACACAAATATTAATTTTTGCTTATTTTGCTTTCTCACATAGCACAGATATATTTTATTTAGTTATTTTTATTTACTTATGTCCAACTTGGAACAAGCCAATTTTCAGTGCAGGCCTGGGGAGAAACACTCCAGATGCATGTTTTTGTAATGTGGGAATAAATCGGAGTACCCAGAAGAAACCCTGCAGAGAGGAAATCAGACTCTGCACAAAAGGCACCCCGGCTGAGAATCAGACCAGAGGACCTTTTGCTGTGAGGCAACAACACAAACTGCTGCAACACTGTGCTATCCATTTTCTGGCCTAGCTTGCTCAAATGCAATATCTAAAATACAAAGCTCCATTCAGACAGCTGTATTTTTAGTTTTCATCCTACTAAAAGTGTACTTGACTGGGGAGATGTTAACCAATAATAGCAATGTTGTAAATTATGGCCATCCAAGCAAATGGCGACAGTACAGACAGCACCACTTATACAACCAGTGTAGAACAGAGTCTGTGTATATACCTTTAAGAAGCATTTCCAGATGTAGCACATGTGTATAAATAGTGAGCACGTGCAGGCAGCAGTGTCATATTGACAGAACAGACAGTTAACATGCATGAGCGTGGTAGTCAGTATGGTTTATAAGTTTAACCACTAAGCGTGATAAGGTGGAAAACAGATCACCTTATTCCTGTTTTAAAGGAGAGAGCCCAAATCTTGTAATATTTACATTTTTAAGATATATTATTACCAAGAAATATTTAGTGTTTTTGGTAAAATGTTTTAAACTGTTAAGTTCAGTTAACATTTCATTATATGTCTTTGCTTGTTCAGTGTTAGTATGACTTTTAGTCATTAATTACTTGTTAATATTTAAATTGATGTAACAAGGCAAATGGCTTGGTTTTGATAAAGTCCCGCATGTACATGGATGAAATCGCTTTCCAGAATTGTTGTCTGCTGCTATTCAGCTGTTTTTAAGAATATTAAACCTTTGTCTGTTTGATCTTCACAGACTGGTCATTTTGTGGAATACCTCTCATTATATCACAAGGTGGTTTTTATGTTTTCCTTGTTTATAAGTTTATTTAATTTTAAGTTACAAGGCCTCATTCCGGATGTGTTTGTGTGTAATAAAGCTGCTTGAACAGAACCCACAAATGTTTGTCTGTTTTATCCTAACCAGACGAGCGACAACCAGTTCACCCATCACTATGCTGTAGACTGTTTCTATATGGAGAGAGGTATTGTAAGGGACCAAAAAGAACTTTGTCACTATTCACATGTAGAATCAAGGGCAGAGGGGTGCATGGTCATTCCTGTGGATACTCAGATATGTGTAGCATTAGCCATCATATTGCAGGCATCAACTTTGTGAATCATAAATCAGTCCTTCGGCTTTATTCTACAGCTTGTAGTGGAGAAGATCTGGCTGCAGAGGGGAGAACTATTACTACCTTGCAGGCATTTTATTACACAGACTGTTTCCCCTGAAGTCCTTGGAGTAAAAAAAATGCCCACACACTGCCATAAATGCCTAATTGTGTTTACAGGGCCTGCACTACATCAACTGAAAGACCTTCAGTTCCCTGAAGTGCCATGTTGTCAGTAATGTTCAGGATATCACTTATAATATGTATATATACCCCCAGGCAGTTTCTGTGATTCAAATATTTTGGGCAGGACTTATCTAAACCATAGGTTCCTGCAAGAGAACCACCCACTGGGTCATCTGATTGGAAGATGCATGCACATGCTGGATATATAGGTCTATGCACATAAGTGCAGTGTAAGCAGGGAGCAGGTCACATATAATACTTTGCATGCTGTGTGTGTTGCAAGTTATGCTGGATACATCCTAGATCCCCAGTTGATAACACCCATCTGCAAGTCCACAGATCATGCAGGAAAAGGCCTACAATGCAGCCCATATGAAAAAACAAAATGCAGTAGAGCATGTGACTGGCCTACTGAAGAGATGTTTTCATTCTTTTGGATGGCGCAGTGGTGCAGCAGTAGCATTGTCGCCTCACAGCAAGAGGTTCTCTGGTTCAATCCTTGGCTGGAATGCCTTTTGTGCAGAGTCTGCATGTCCTCCCTGCATTCACATGGGTTTTATCCAGGTACTCTGGTTTCCTCCCATGTTACAAAGACATGTGTCGGGAGCGTTTCTCCCCAGGCCGCCACTGAAAATTGGCTTTGTTCCAAGTTGGACTTTCCTGGTAAACAAATGTTAAATAAATAAAGAAATTATCTAGACATGTTAGGAGGCACAGCTTGACACAGTCCCGACATCTACAGTAAGTCGTTTGTTGTTTGTGCCACGTGCTGCACAACATAGCATGAGCAGCAGTAATGCATCTTGGTAGGGCCTTTCATACCAGCTCCAGTAATGGCAGAATGCCGGAGTGGGGAGTCAGAAGAGGAACAAACAGCAGCAGTGCCACTGCAGGGGAGATGCAGTGTACTGCAGCACAGGCAAACAGCAGCGGTGCCACAGCAAGGGAGATGCAGGACACTGCAGCACAGGCAATAAGGCAATGTCTGGCCTAGAGCTATGTGCCAACACACAAACAAGATATGCCCAGGTTTTGCAAGGCCGTACATGCACCATAACTGCACAAGTTAGGGGATGGGCAGGGCACAGTCATCACCCCTTCCACATCCTGGAGAACAGTGACAAGTGCATCACTATGACATCAGGTAAGATCTTTGATGGTGAAAAAGGTGGCCATATACTCTGGGAGGCAATGAGAGCTCAGGGACCACATCCTCTCATGGTGGGGGTGGAACTGCCACAATGAGATTGCTTACATTGTCCACATAAGTGGCCTGCAGTGTCATGTATTTAGGTAGTCTATGACAGAGAAAGTGCAGAACTATGGAAGCATGCGAATTCAGGCCACCCTGAAAAGACATACTATGTTTTAATCTTGATGAGCGCCACTGCCCATGACCTGGATGACTACTTAGCATCCTCTTTAGCAGCTGCAGGCCATGCAACTCCATGCATGCATGCAGGCACTCCACCCCATTTATGTACTGTATCCATAGCCACTACAGTTAATACAACCAAGAGCCTCTCCCCCACATCATTTACATAATGCAGCCATGCCTTTGTGGCATATCCAGAAACAAAGTTTCTATTGTATTTGTTTATCCTCTCAATAATCACAGACAGATGGCACAATGCCATGCGAGTATCACAGGTTCCGTTTTACACATACAGCATGACAGCTGCCTCACTGTCACTGAAATCCATGACAGTGTTTGTTGTTCTTTCTGAGGTACTTTATCAGACATGACTCCATCCTTTAATCTGTTCTGTTCAAAGTCTACAGAATCTGTACTGGAATTTCTCTCATTCATAGTTATAAGGTAATGAGTGGTGACCACAAAACACATGACTGGTATGCCAATGTATACAGCATGTGTACACCTGTAGAGGCATGATGTAGCACTATGTCCATTTCTAGCACCGTAGTGTAATGCCATGGACATACAGCAGATACAATGCAATGTTTTGTTGCTCAACACATGATCCACAAACATGTACCCATGCACATGAGCTACCATTCTGTTCCTCAAGAATACCTGATTAAGTAAAAATGTCTGTCTTACACAGCGCAGAAGGCAGCACTCCAGCATGGTTTGTCAGTGAAGGACAACATTTTCCTGTTCTTCCTGCACAGGAAACTTATGAATAACCTATTGAATGAGTCTGAATGCACAATATGGAAGGTGATGCCTAGCACAACCCTTTCTGCTAAGCAGCACTGGGATTGGGCCCTTTCTGTTAAGCAGCACTGGGATTGGGCCATTTCTACTAAACAGCACTGGGATTGGTACAGTAATCTCAGGTGGTGCCATACAAATGTCCATCATCAGCCAGACACAGAGTTTCATGAGATGACGCCCGAAATGTACTGTAAGCAATTTTCCCTGTACTGCTGTCTTATACTTTCGTAATTGCTATACATGTGAATGTAGGAGTAATACATTGCTTTCCGGGAGTGGAAGAGTGACAGTTGAATATGGCTTGATGCTGCAGAAGACGGGAGTGCAGTAGGGTGTGAAAGACATCTGCATCAATCCACTGCACAGCTGTGCCTGTGCTTGTAGCATATGCACAATAAGCTTTTCCCATTGTGTCATTTTGCAGGTCCAGGTGTGGAAGAGGAGGAGGTGATGTGAGGTTACCTTGTGCTGTAATGACCATCAAATCTTGGACTGGGTCACCAGTGGCTGCCAGTCCTGACTCTTAGGAGGAGGACAATGGTCCCAGTGCTGCATTCTGTGATCAGTACAGGAATATGAATCTATCCACATAGGGTAGGAATAGAATTTACTGCCATCTGATGTTGTTGGCATCTTAAGATGAGTGTGTTACCTGTTACCTGTTATCTACTGAAAGTGACAGTCACATTAACTGTAAAGTATAAAATGCTGTTTGCTATATTTAATATATTTAATGCTTTCAAGTGTGAATCATATTGCACTCAACTTTATGTCTTTAGTCAGCCCCATTTCTGAATACTGTGCTTCCTTCTTTACTCTTAGCACAGCAGTTTATAGAATACAGACATTTTCCATATGAAGAATATTTAGAGTGTCGTAGATAAATATATGACTATGGAAAAGAAGAAAACTATATGTCAACACAGTGAGTTGATTGGGCACTTTGTTTCTCTGGGGATATCCTGGATGTAGAAAACACTCCCTATTCATAAATAAACATGAACATGAATGTGAACATTTTGATATTAGAGATAATAAACACTCCATATTCATAAATAAACATGAACATCAATGTGAACATTTAGATATTAGAGATAGTAAACACTCCCTATTCATAAATAAACATGAACATCAATGTGAGCATTTAGATATTAGAGATAGTAAACACTCCCTATTCATAAATAAACATGAACATGAATGTGAATATTTAGATAATTAGAGACAGCATTGCTGTATGTGATATCTAGTTAAGCCTGGATGATTTTAACGGAACTAAAGCAGGAATACTATTATTGGATGCAATGGATGCGGATACCTTGGTGAGCATTGAGTTTGGACCTACTCAGTGATACCACTGCACACCTACATAATGTTTTACTTGGAAAATGAAAAGATATGCCTACAAAAAGGTATTCTAAAATGTCATTTAACAACATGTTTTATATTATTCACACCATTTCCTAAAATGAGACTGAAAATAAAAAAATATAAAATACTTACCTATAATATATGGATACATGTGCACCACACACATCTACACACTAAAAAACTGAACAGATGTTTTCCTATCTGATATAATAAAAATCTCATGCATTTATATGAGTCAAACAATGAAAAAAATAAGAGAAATTGAACATTTTTTCAAACACTAAGACATATAGAACAGTCATGGGTTAACTTTATATATTCTCTTTAAACCTAATATTTTAAACACTGAAGACACAGCCAGGAAATGGAACAGCTTGTTGTAGGTTCACCAAGGCAGATTCAGTAAATCCAGGTAGGCACCAAACGAATTCAAATAATTCCTTTATTCAGAACCACAGAATAATAACACACAAGCGCTTTCGCTCAGAGGAATTCTGAGCTTTATCAAGTGACACCATGCTGTTGAATCAGGTGTCTTATATACCTTGAAAACATTGTGCACTGTTTCCATAGTGTTTAACTTTGTAATAAAACTTGCTTTGTGCAAAAAGTTACACTTCTTTTGAAAATTGGGAAAAGATGTTTTGTTTATTTTTAAGCTATTAGCATTTTTAGCAGTGACAGATGCACTAATGCATTATTTTAAGCAATCTATTATATTTTTTTATATATTTTGTTTTAAAGGAATTTTTAAGCATGTGGAATAATGCATAGTCTCTTTAAAATGTTAATTGGTAGTGCTTTCTAATTGATTTTCAAGGTATATAAGACACCTGATTCAACAGCATGGTGTCACTTGATAAAGCTCAGAATTCCTCTGAGTGAAAGCGCTTGTGTGTTATTATTCTGTGGTTCTGAATAAAGGAATTATTTGAATTCGTTTGGTGCCTACCTGGATTTATTGAATCTGCCTTGGTGAACCTACAACAAGCTGTTCCATTTCCTGGCTGTGTGTGCATTTACTTCCTGGTTTGGTTCTCTGCTGTTTGTTTGACTTCTTAAACACTGAAGACCCTTTCCTAAGTATGTGAATAAAATTATCTCACAACTTGGACTAAATGAAATTTAAAGTCCGTGGAAGCAGAAGCAGAAGCAGCGACACAGTGACACAGTGACACAAAGGTTAACAAAGTTCATTAACTTTCATAGCTTAAAACAGAAATCGTTCTTTAGTCTGCAAACTCTCATATCAAAGATTAAAGCTGATTTTTGGCTTGTTTTTCCTATGCATGCTTAAAATATTGTACCTGGAAAGTTGTTTGGGTGATCTACCATTCAATGAATGGTAACTCATTGAAGGCCATTTCTGTTATTTTAAATTCCTAAATACTTAATTCCATGAATATGTATATTAATCAGCTGTACTGTCATGTTACAGCTGTGTGACACATCTGTCACTCATGCAGAGTGCTTTTATTTTGTTCCTGGTTGTTCAGCCATGGAGTTATGTGTATGTGTTTCTATTTGGTTGTTGTTGTTTAGTCATTTAATTGAGCCTGATTTTTTCATGACCTCAAGCCCTTTAATACACAATATATTTTCTGTGAGCAACTCTTTTAAGTTCTTAAAAATTCATATTCATTACTTCAGTAATGCTGTCTTAGCCACCATCATCCCTGCCTTCTGCTATCAGTCAGTGTTTTCACTGATAAACCACATCTTTGCATTATGCAGCCAAAGTATTTGAGTTTTAGTTTTACCCTTAAATCTTTCAGTAAATAGCTTGGGTTTATTTCCTTAACTATTAACTTATTTAACTATTAAGCAGTCAACAGATTTCTCAAAACTTCACTCCAGCAACACAATTCAAAAGCATTGGTTTTGTACTGGTGCACAGACTTAAGTCTGACTCTCATAGCCATGTTTTACTACTGGGAAAACCACTGTTTCCCCTATAGGTACCTTTGTTGACAAGAACCCAGAGTGATGGCTGAAGGGGGAGTGCCTGATGTGGACACACCAAGACCAGAGACCAGCAAGAATGTAGGCAATGCCTGTGTTGGAAGATTTCTTAAAAATGTAAGAGATAACTGCAACCCACTTTTAAATGGGGAAATTATTTAATTGAGTAATCAAACTGTAGAGGCATCTACTGATATAGCCTCACTAAACAATAAAATGCTGCAACTTTTAGAATATGGTATTTAAGTTAGAATGGCTACAACTGCAAAGATATCATATGGATGCAAACCTGAAGTTACAAACAGCTCCTAGAGGCCTCCATATTTTTAAAATGCCAACATACAGAGACATATATACAGAACTATTAATGGGGTGGCAAAAAATTAGTTTCAACTATATGAGACCTATAGTTGATTTTTTAGACCAGAGGAGGAGTCATTGTGTCAGAAGGCTACCTCTCTCCAAAATGAGCTATATAGTGAATTTCCTACGGAACTAATGGATGTGAAGCTTGGTGTTATTTATTTATTTATTTTATTTATTTTAATTTTGTTTACCGGGATGGTCCGACTGGACGAGGTCCGTTTACAGCAGAGGCCCGGGGAGAAAAGCTCCAGTTACATTAGAACAACACATTACATAAATAAACATATAATACAGTGTGTAGGAAGGTGTATCTATTAACTAGAAATTTCTAGAAAGAAGTCAAAAAGAGATAAAAATACAGTGGACAATTGCAATCAAAAAATATTTACATATATACATTTAATTTGCAAAGAGCAACAGTCAGATTTAACAGGTACATGTTTTCCATGTATAATATTTTGAGGAAACATATTTATTGGGGAATGAAAAGAGAGATACGAGATGGTTGTAGAGGTAACAGATTGTGGACTATGTAATACATGGAGAGAGCCAAGAACTTGTAAGATGGGCCTTAAGGGAGTTTTTGAATAGAGTGGTGTTAGCTGCAGAAGTCACAGATGGGGGAGATTATTCCAAGTTTTGGATATAGTGTGTGAAAAGAGAGATTTTCCGGCTGTATTACTTGCTGAGGTAATAGTGAGGAGTGATTTGTTGGCTGAGCGGAGTGGACGATTTGGAGTGTGGCTGGTCAGTAGATGCCTTAGAGCAGGAATTTTGTCAGGTTGTTTTAGGATGTTGTATGACAGAACAAGTTGGTGATATAGTAGTAACTGTGGCAGTTCGAGCCATTGAAGTTGTCTGAGAGGTATGCAGTGATGGGTTCTAAATGGGGAGTTTTTGACAAACTTGGCAATTCTGTTATAACAGGACTCAAGTTTGTCTAGGTCAGATTTCCTAATGTAAGTGAGAATTGGGGCTGCATACAGTAGTGTAGATAGGAGATGGGTTTGAGCTAGGGTGACTTTAGCTTGATTAGTTAGAAAGTTCTTTTGCCTGTATAAGGAACCCATTTTTTGTGCACCTTATTTATAGTTTGAGAGATGTGGATGTTAAAGTGGAGGTTGTTGTCTATTTCGATGCCAAGGAGCTTGGTGTGGAGAGAGGGAGAGATGATAGTATCATTGGCGGAGGAGATGGAGAAGAAGACTGGAGTTGTTTTTGATTTGTTTGGGGTAAAAAGTAGTAGTTTGGTTTTGTTAGGATTTAGGATAAGTTGAATATTAGTTATCCATCTTTCTACTGAGGTGAAGGACTCTTGGGTGAGATGCCGTAGGGAGGTCAGGGATGGGGCTGAGCATATAAGGGTGGAATCATCTGCATACTGGATTAGTGAGGCATGCAGGGTACATGTGTATAGGTTATTGGTAAAAATCGAGAAGAGAAGTGGTCCTAGTATGGAGCCTTGGGGTACACCAATGGTGGTTGGGAGCAGAGGTGATAAAGCTCCTTGCCACTGGACAGCTTGTTGTCATTCTGATAGGTAACTTTTAAACCAAGCAATAGTGTTTGGGGTGAAGGCTAGGGAGGTGAGGATATCTATTAGTATGGAGTGAGAGACCATGTCAAATGCTTTTGAGAGGTCAAGGAATATGGCTGATACGAATCTGTTGTTATTCCTGCGTTGGTTAACTAGGTCTGTGAAGGAGAGGAGGGCAGTGGTTGTACTGTGGTGAGGGCGAAAGCCATGTTGTGTGGGAGAGAGGAGATTGTTTACGTTTAGGTAGTGCATGACTTGTGAGTGTATGCATTTTTCTAGTATCTTTGATAAAGGTGACAGAATAGCAATGGGTCGATAATTTGAGAAATCATAGGAGGTGCCTCCCTTGTGAAGGGGAATAATATAGGAGATTTTCCACAGATGAGGGATATATGACTCCTGTATAGAGTGGTTGATAAGGATTGAGACTGGGTAGGCTATGGAGTTGGCTGCCATTTTTAGGAAATGTGCTGGTAGCCCATCTGCTGCGAGGGTAGTGGGTTTAAGTTTTAAGAGATGTTTCTTTATTGTAGAGGTTGGGATAGGTGAGAAGGTAAGAGGAGCAGAGTTGTTTGGTGCTGTAGGCATGGGTGTGTAGTTATTTTTGGCTAGTTGAGTGGATAGTGAGTTAATGGATTCAGTGAAATGTTGGTTGAATTTTGAGGCTATTTCGGTAGTTGTATCTGTGGAGGTTGAGGTGGGAGAGGGTGTCATATTTTTTCCTGGTTTTAGTAGGGAGTTAATTGCATGTCAGAACTTTTGTGGGCTGTTGGAGTATTTGTTTTGGATATTTAGGTAGTAGTTTTGTTTATCAAGCTTAGTTTGCTGTTTAGCCTGGTTTCTAAGATGTTGATAGTTTTGTTTAGAAAGACTAGTGTTGTCTTTCTTCCAGGTTTTCTATGCCTTGTCTCTAGATTTTAATAGGGCTCTAGTGGGGTTAGTAAGCCAAGGAGCTGAGTGGACTTTAGCTCTAATAGTTTTTATGGGTGCTATTTGGTCAAGGACCTTAATGAAAGTATTATTAAAGTAGTCCACTGCTAGGTCCAAGTTCAGGATATGTAAAGGTTCCCAGTTGCAGTTTTTTAATGCAGTGTTGAGATCTAGAGGGTTAACCTTGCGATCATTTCTGACTTGTCTAAAGACAGTAGGTTTGGGTATGATAGTACGTCTGTGTAGGAGGAATGCTGGGAGATGGTCACTGAGGCTGTCTGGTAGACAACCTGTGAGATAGTTTTGTTCTGGGTAGTTCACTAATGTCCAATCTAATATGGATTTTTTTGGGACTTCTTATCTACTCTAGTAGGTTTTAGAATGAGTTGAGAGAATCCATACAGGTTGATGTGGCTAGTGTTGTACTAGACTCACTCAATATTTTTGAGAGGAAACAGTTTCAGATTAAAATTAAGAAAATTGAGTGAAATTATTTCAAAAATGGCCATGTGTTTACATGGCCAAGAGCTGATAGAACAGAGAACAACAAAGTAACCCATGAAAATGTATCTGCAACACAGGATGCCTCCTGTTCCAATAAAGTGGTGCCTGTATTATTACAAGACACTTTGAATATAGAACTTGCTACTATTTCTGCTGCTAAACAAACAGTGCTTGCACCATTACTAGATTCCTCCAGCATGGAGGTTGTTAATTTAATACAACAGAAGGGGGCTAGAAGGAAAGAGGCCAGTACAAACCACAGGCAACAGGCTGAACTTAGTTAACATATGCAGCTAAATACTGCAATTGAAGCTATGGCCAGTAGTGGGAGCTCCAACACCATGAATGATGGTAAACAGCAACAGGTTTTTCATCCATTCCCTCTGCTTATGTCCAAGGAAAAGGGGAGCATGTTTCACCACTCCAGGTGTCGGAGCAGAACAAGGGTCAAGAGAAACAGGAAATCGACCAACAGCACACACCAATTATAAAGAAAATCTGGACAGTCAAGGACAATTGATTTGGAACATTTGTAACAGAGCGTTAACTGAGACTGAAAATGCAGTACTTGAGAAGGATCTTTCTTTCCTTCCTTCTTAGAAAGCAACGGTAACAGACTTTATTTTGGACTAAAAGGGTTTATAAGGAATGTAATGTTAAAGTTGAACTTTGCAAGTATTAAAGCTGATGAAATGCCATTTCAGTTTATCAAACCTAGTACTTACATCCCAGTAAATCATCCAATGCTGGAAGTTTTTGAAAAACTGTGTATAGAAAAATTGTATAAAAACTGTAATGCAAGAAATGTACATATGACATATAACAATCTGTTTGAGTATAAGGCACTTGTTGATGTACAGATAAAGCCATTGTAATATGCCCAGCAAACAAGGGCGGTCCTGTATTAGTAATGGATTACCAACATTGTGTTACCAGTATGAGAAGAATGTTGATGGAGGATGGTGCTTATAAGCTGATTACACATAGAGAAGTGGGTAGTATAATAAATACAGTGAATGAGGTACTAGAAGAGAGTTTACTATCTAGAACTATTGAGTATTCCCTGTATAAGTATTTAAAAATAGAAGAACCTCTTATTCCAATCATACAGGGTTTACCCAAAATATATACGCACCTCACTAACCCTCCTTTAAGATCGACAGTTTCGAGGAGAAATTCGTGCACAGAGTCAATTTCCATTTTCTTAGACAAAAAGTTTAAACCTTTTAGAATGTAGTTATGTAGTCTTACATGACTTGAAACATTTTCTGAGAAATTTTTATGCTTTCTTCAGGGACCAAGCCAGTATGGTTGACATTTTGGTAACTCTAGATGTTCAGTCATTATTTATGAAAATACCTAATGAAAGTAGAATCACTATGTTACAACAATACTTGGTTACTTACAGTAAGTATGATACTAAGTACATGGATTTATTATGTCTCTTTATGGTAACTATGTTATAACAATACTTGATTAAGTACAGTAAGTATGATACGAAGTACATGGATTTATTATGTCTCCTTATGGTAACTATGTTACAACAATACTTGGTTAAGTACAGTAAGTATGATACGAAGTACATGGATTTATTATGTCTCCTTATAGTAACTATGTTACAACAATACTTGGTTAAGTATAGTAAGTATGATACTAAGTACATAGATTTATTATGTCTCCTTATGGTAACTATGTTACAACAATACTTGGTTAAGTATAGTAAGTATGATACTAACTACATGGATTTATTATGTCTCCTTATGGTAACTATGTTACAACAATACTTGGTTAAGTATAGTAAGTATGATACTAACTACATGGATTTATCATGTCTCCTTATGGTAACTATGTTACAACAATACTTGGTTAAGTACAGTAAGTATGATACTAAGTACATGGATTTATTATGTCTCCTTATGGTAACTATGTTACAACAATACTTGGTTAAGTACAGTAAGTATGATACTAAGTACATGGATTTATTATGTTTCCTTATGGTAACTATGTTACAACAATACTTGGTTAAGTATAGTAAGTATGATACTAAGTACATGGATTTACTATGTCTCCTTATGGTAACTATATTACAACAATACTTGGTTAAGTACAGTAAGTATGGTATGAAGTACATGGATTTATTATGTCTCCTTATGGTAACTATGTTACAACAATACTTGGTTAAGTATAGTAAGTATGATACTAAGTACATGGATTTATTATGTCTCCTTATGGTAACTATGTTACAACAATACTTGGTTAAGTATAGTAAGTATGATACTAAGTACATGGATTTATTATGTCTCCTTATGGTAACTATGTTACAACAATACTTGGCTAAGTACAGTAAGTATGATACTAAGTACATAGATTTATTATGTCTCCTTATTACAACAATACTTGGTTAAGTATAGTAAGTATGATACTAAGTACATAGATTTATTATGTCTCCTTATGGTAACTATGTTACAACAATACTTGGCTAAGTACAGTAAGTATGATACTAAGTACATAGATTTATTATGTCTCCTTATTACAACAATACTTGGTTAAGTATAGTAAGTATGATACTAAGTACATGGATTTATTATGTCTCCTTATGGTAACTATGTTACAACAATACTTGGTTAAGTACAGTAAGTATGATACCAAGTACATGGATTTATTATGCCTCCTTATGGTAACTATGTTACAATAATTGGTTAACTATTAAGTACATGGATTTATTATGTCTCCTTATAGTAACTATGTTACAACAATACTTGGTTAAGTATAGTAAGTATGATTTTATTTTATTTTTTATTTTACATTTGTTGACCGGGCTAGTCTAACTGGATATATGTCCATTTTCAGTAGAGGCCCGGGGAGAAAAGCTCCAATGGAATAATACATGTTTATACAGCAATAGGCCATACAAGATTAGAATTAAAAAAACAAAGTTAGACAATATATGCAATGTACAACTATGATAGAACAAACAAAGAGAAAAAAGTCCTAATGTCTTTAAACAAAGAAATAATATATATATATATATATATATATATATATATATATATATATATATGTATATATGTATATATATATATATATATATATATATATATATATATATATATATATTTTTTTTTTACCGCGGTCATACTGTATATATGAGATAACATTTCACTACATAGATATTAAGAAAAGGAAAGTTATGAGGGTGTAGGGTAAGAAAAAGAGACAGAGTAAGAGGAAAGTTAATCTGGTTGGTACAGGCAAAGCCATTGACTATTGAGATGCATAGTTAGTTGTCTTTTAAAAGTGAGAGTGTAGACAAAGATGTGATATCAGAGGGTTGTTTGTTCCACATTTTTCCAACAGAGTTGGAAAAGAGGCAGTCCCCTGCTGAGTTATTAGGTTTGGGAGTATAAATCAGTAGTTTGTTTGAGGAGCGTAGCTGTTTCTTGTTATTGTAAGGTGTAACAAGGTTAGAGAGTATTGGTATTTTAGTTGGTTGGTGTAGAATTTTGTGAGCTATTAAGAGCTGTTGAAGTATTAATTTGTTGGTAAATTCCAGCCAACCTAGTTGTCTTAGGTTCAGGCAGTGGTGAGTTCGAAACTGGGATCCTGTAGTGAGTCTAGCAATATTATAGTAGGATGTAGCAAGTTTCTTCAGGTTGCTTTTGGAGAGATTAGTATAGATGGGGGAGGCATATAGAAGAGTAGAGATGAGGTGAGATCTAGCTAAGATGGTTCTTATTTCATGTGTAAGGAAGGATTTGATTCTGTAGAGGGAACCAATTTTTTTGTTAACTACTTTTATTGTGTTGTTGATGTGTGAGTCAAAGCTTAGATTGTTGTCAACAGTTATTCCTAGTAATTTTGTTGTTGAGTCAGGAGAAATGAGAGTGCTATCAGTGGATGTGAGAGAGAAATTAAGTGGTGTACATTTACGGGTAGGTGGGAACAGTAACAGTTTGGTTTTCTTGGGGTTGAGGAGAAGGCAATGATCAGAGAACCATTTTTCAACAGAAGAAAAGGCTTTTTGGGTAAGAGACTGAAGTTCATTTTGAGAGGTGGCAGTGCAGATTATAGTAGAATCATCTGCATATTGTATGCAGGTGGTGTTAGGGATAGCTGATTGGAGGTCATTAATAAAGATTGAAAATAACAGGGGGCCTAAGATAGACCCTTGAGGTACACCTAAAGAGATAGGTAGGAGATTAGATAGAGAATTCTTCCAGAGTACTGCCTGCTGACGGTTGTTAAGATAAGATGTGAACCAAGTTAAGGAAGGGGTGTCAAGTGAGAGAGATTTTAGTATGTGCAGGAGGAGTTTATGATTAACCATGTCGAAGGCTTTGGATAAGTCGAAGGCTTTGGATAAGTCAATGAAGATCGAAGATGATAGATAATTGTTGTTGCGGTTGTGGTTGATGGTGTTGGTAAAGGAGAGTAAGGCAGTGGTAGTACTGTGGGAAGGTCTGAATCCATGCTGGCTGTTAGCAAGTAGATTGTTTTGGAGAAGGTGGTTAAGAAGTTGTTTGTGGATACATTTCTTCATAATTTTGGCTAGAGGTGATAGTAGTGCTATTGGGCGATATTTTGAAAGGTCATTACATTTCCCCCCTTTGTATAATGGGATAATATGAGATATCTTCCAGATATAAGGGAAGATTCCTTCATTAATAGATCTATTTATCAGAATAGAAATAGGGTAAGCAATGGCTTTGGCTCCAATTTGCAAGAATTCAGCAGGAAGTTTGTCTGCAGAGGGGGTGGTAGGTTTAAGTTTTTGGAGCAGAGATGAGACAACGGACGTACATATAGATTGTAAGTGAAGAGTAGGAGGAGTATTTGTGGTAGGTAAAAGTACGTTAGAGGTGTCAGGAGATAGGTGACTAGCAAGAGTTTGGATGGTATTAGTGAAGAAAGAATTGAAGTCATTGGCAATTTGTGTGGGATTGTCTGGGTTAGAGTCCTGAGGCTTGGGTGTGATAGACTGGCTTGGGGATAAGAGATTATTTATACTGCCCAGAATTTTTTAGGTTCATTTTTGGAGGTTTATTGTAATTGAAGGTAGTAGTTCTTTTTGTCTGTCAGTATGGCTTTTTTGTACTATTCCTAAGCTCTTTGAAGTATTGGTGGTCTGATAGGTTTTTTGTGGTACGCCATTTTGCCCAGGATTTGTTTCTGAGAATGATTTTTTGCCTAGTGCTGTTGGTCAGCCAGGGAGCTGCTTTAGCTTTGGTTCTAATAGTACGACTTGGGGCACGGTGATCAAGGACAGACAAAGTGGAACTGAAGTAATCTACTGCCCCTCGTAATAGCAACGACTGGGGCATGGGTGATGGCGACTACTTGGGGGTGGAACTGGGACACAGACAAAGTGGAACTGACGTAATCTACTGCCTCGTTAATAGTACGACTGGGGGCATGGTGATCAAGGACAGACAAAGTGGAACTGAAGTAATCTACTGCCTCGTTAAGTGGGAGGTATTTTATTGGGGACCAATTACATAGTCTTAACTCAGTTAGAAAATGCTCAATATTAAATTGCTTTTTGGAGCGTAAGGTTCTGTAAGTAGTAGGTAAGATTAGGTTGGTTTTATGTCTAATAATATATGTTAATGAGTGGTCACTTAGGTCTTCTGGTAGGGTACCTGCTTGATAGTTCTGTTGGGGAGTATTAGTGAGGATCCAGTCTAAGGTGGTTTCATTATTGTTGGTTTTGTTAGTTCTACTAGGACTATTTATGAGTTGTATAAAGCCATAGAGGTTTATATGGGAGGTGGGATTTGTATTGTTACATGTAAACCAATCAATGTTAAAGTCACCTAAGACTAATGTTTCTTGTGGGAGGTTGGTGGAGAGTGGACTGAGGATACATTCAAGGGTATTAATGTTATTTCCTGGAGAGAGATAAGCACAAATGATATTTATAGCTTTGGAAGTGTTGACTTGAAGTTTGGAGCTGATTATTTTTTATTATGTCTCCTTATGGTAACTATGTTACAAAAATACTTGGTTAAGTATAGTAAATATGATACTAAGTACATAGATTTATTATGTCTCCTTATGATAACTATGTTACAACAATACTTGGTTAAGTACAGTAAGTATGATACTAAGTACATGGATTTATTATGTCTCCTTATGGTAACTATGTTATAAAAATACTTGGTTAAGTATAGTAAATATGATACTAAGTACATAGATTTATTATGTCTCCTTATGGTAACTATGTTACAACAATACTTGGTTAAGTATAGTAAGTATGATACTAAGTACATGGATTTATTATGTTTCCTTATGGAGACAGTTTTGGAAAATAATGTGTTTATGTTTGAAAATGACATCTATTTACAAGTAGATCGGGTAGCTATGGGCACATCTTGTGCAAAGAGCTATGCCAACCTGGTGATGGCCACTTGTAGCAAGAGGCCATAATGGAGGGACCATGCAGGGAACAAGTATGCTTCTACCAATGGTTTTTAGATGACCTGTTTTTAATATGGCGAGGCACAGAAGAAGAGCTGGAGGCTTTTAATTTTTATATTAAAGGTGTTACATCCTTTTTGAATTTTACCATGGAATATTCATATGAGCAGATATCCTATTTGGATATAAATGTGTCCAAGCCTTGAACAGGGGATGTTAGCACTAAAGTGCATATGAAAATTTGTCACAGAAATAATCTACTACACAGAAGTAGCATGCATCCCCCACATGTATTTGATTATATAGTAAGGGGACAGGCTATGAGAATTTCCAGGTTATGTAAAAAGGATGAGGTTTTTGTGACAGAAATAGAAGAACTGGAGCACAGATTTTTAAGCAGGGGATATAGCACACACAAAGTTAGGCATATTATTCAGGAGGTCAAGGAAAAAAGAACAGAGAAGCCACGTCCCTATTTCTCTGATGTAACTGAGGAGATGGTAGGTCAAATGTGAGGTAACAATAAGCACAACACAGTGAGATTTCCTGTTTATTTTTCAAGTAATGCTAGAATAACCACTAATATATATAAGATGTTTTGACCTACCCTGGAACCTGATGAAAAGATAACAGGCATATGAAATCCCTGAGAAGAAGGTTATGTTATTCAGCGGGCAGGGATACTCAGTGAAATACTGAGTTTGGGATGGGTACTAGTCCCTGTAATAGGTGTAATTTTTGTGAATACATAAATCCAACAGGACAGTGCTATCATCCAGATTTTGATAGAACATTTAGATTTAATGTTGTAGCCACTTATGACACTACAAATGTGGTCTATTTAGCCCACTGCATAAGCTGTAGCTAATTCTATGAGGGCAAAACTGATCAGAGACTACATGATAGGATAAGGGAACACACACACACACACACACATATATATATATATATATATATATATATATATATATATATATATAATATCAATACCAGAACCACCACTAATGCCTTAGCTAAACATGTCATTCACAAAGGGGACACACACAAATTTCACTTCCTAGTCATGGAAAAAAATTAGATTGAATGGGAGATGTGGAGATGTTAAAAACAAGATAGAAACAAATGAAACCCACTGGATCATTAAATTAAGAGCTAATAGTGGCAGTAGTTTCAATGACAAAGTCGCCATCAAACTCAGACTGAAAGCTAGACCTCTGTGTAGATAATATAGTTTTAATAGGATGTTAAACAATGTATATGCTGGTGGGGTAGCAGGGTAACACATTTTTTTTACAAAAAAAAAATGTTATTTTTTATAGGTTGTTTATATGCAATTTACATATTGTATAGATACATATACTGAATAGGTAATGTGGTTATAGCTACATATTTTATTATACAGCCTTGAATGCAACTAGTTTTAGTAAATGTATTTAGCACTAGTTGATTTTACAGTAGCAATAATGGTGTTCCTTTAAATGTGCAACAAGCAATCAGGAAGGTAGTACATTTGAATGTTAAGCACTGTATTTAAGGGACAAAGTTTTTTGATTAATAGTATCATCTGAAGAAGCAGCCTGTGTAACTGCGAAAGTACATACGTTTGGATTCCATTAAAGATGTTTTATTTTTATAACTGCTGACCATCATTTTATTCTGCTCCATTTTATGCTTTTCCTGTTGGTTGTCCTGTGGAGCAGGCTATTTATCTGGTGTATCTTTCTGCTATTGTGCTGTGGGTTTTCACCTAACATATTTGTATCTGGTGTATCGTTGTGCTGTTGTGCTGTGGATTTTCACCTAATATGTTTGTATCTGTTGTATCGTTGTGCTGTTGTGCTGTGAATTTTCACCTAATATGTTTGTATCTGGTGTATCGTTGTGCTGTTGTGCTGTGGATTTTCACCTAATATGTTTGTATCTGGTGTATCGTTGTGCTGTTGTGCTGTGGATTTTCACCTAATATGTTTGTATCTGGTGTATTGTTGTGCTGTTGTGCTGTGGATTTTCACCTAATATGTTTGTATCTGGTGTATTGTTGTGCTGTTGTGCTGTGGATTTTCACCTAATATGTTTGTATCTGGTGTATCATTGTGCTTTTGTGCTGTGGATTTTCACCTAATATGTTTGTATCTGGTGTATCGTTGTGCTGTTGTGCTGTGGATTTTCACCTAATATGTTTGTATCTGGTGTATCGTTGTGCTTTTGTGCTGTGGATTTTCACCTAATATGTTTGTATCTGGTGTATCATTGTGCTGTTGTGCTGTGGATTTTCACCCAATATGTTTGTATCTGATGTACTGTTGTGCTGTTGTGTTGTGGATTTTCACCTAATATGTTTGTATCTGGTGTATCATTGTGCTGTTCTGCTGTGGATTTTCACCTAATATGTTTGTATCTGGTGTATCTTTGTGCTGTTGTGCTGTGGGTTTCACCTAATATGTTTGTATCTGCTGTATCTTTGTGCTGTTGTGCTGTGGGTTTTCACCTAATATGTTTGTATCTGGTGTATCGTTGTGCTGTTGTGCTGTGGATTTTCACCTAATATGTTTGTATCTGGTGTATCATTGTGCTGTTGTGCTGTGGGTTTTCACCTAATATATTTGTATCTGGTGCATCTTTGTGCTGTTGTGCTGTGGGTTTTCACCTAATATGTTTGTATCTGATGTATTGTTGTGCTGTTGTGCTGTGGGTTTTCACCTAATATGTTTGTATCTGCTGTATCTTTGTGCTGTTGTGCTGTGGGTTTTCACCTAATATGTTTGTATCTGGTGTATTGTTGTGCTGTTGTGCTGTGGATTTTCACCTAATATGTTTGTATCTGGTGTATCATTGTGCTGTGGATTTTCACCTAATATGTTTGTATCTGGTGTATCTTTGTGCTGTGGGTTTTCACCTAATATCTTTGCATCTGTTGTGCTGTGGATTTTCTCCTAATATGTTTGTATCTGGTGTATTGTTGTGCTTTTGTGCTGTGGAGTTTCACCTAATATGTTTGTATCTGGTGTATCGTTGTGCTGTTGTGCTGTGGATTTTCACCTAATATGTTTGTATCTGGTGTATCGTTGTGCTGTGGATTTTCACCTAATATGTTTGTATCTGGTGTATCGTTGTGCTGTGGATTTTCACCTAATATGTTTGTATCTGATGTATTGTTGTGCTGTTGTGTTGTGGATTTTCACCTAATATGTTTGTATCTGGTGTATCATTGTGCTGTTCTGCTGTGGATTTTCACCTAATATGTTTGTATCTGGTGTATCGTTGTGCTGTTGTGCTGTGGGTTTTCACCTAATATATTTGTATCTGGTGCATCGTTGTGCTGTTCTGCTGTGGATTTTCACCTAATATGTTTGTATCTGGTGTATCGTTGTGCTGTTGTGCTGTGGATTTTCACCTAATATGTTTGTATCTGCTGTATCTTTGTGCTTTTGTGCTGTGGATTTTCACCTAATATGTTTGTATCTGGTGCATCGTTGTGCTGTTCTGCTGTGGATTTTCACCTAATATGTTTGTATCTGGTGTATCGTTGTGCTTTTGTGCTGTGGATTTTCACCTAATATGTTTGTATCTGGTGTATCGTTGTGCTGTTGTGCTGTGGATTTTCACCTAATATGTTTGATGCCACTTGGAACTGAGCTATAAAATGATAAGAATACGAATTCTGAAGTACTCAAGAAACCAGTTATTCAGACTCCAACTTCAAAATACCATTATGTGAATAATTCAGTTTATTTGGAATTAGAAGTGTGTCAGAATAGTATCAGAGTTACGATTGCCCAAGGGAACACATATGTTACCTTTGGGCGAAGCGCATTTGCTGATACAAAAAAGAGAAATGTCTGTGCGGAAAAGAAACTGTTAGCAGTAGTACCTGGATGTCAGAAATTCACAGAGTATGTATATGGTAAACCTTTGATGCAGAAACAGACCATATGAACAAGCAAATTTAGAAAGTCCTTGTAAAATACACCTCCTAGACTGCAGATGATACTATTGTATAGTACTAGGACCGCAAAGTGAAATACAGACCACCAGGGAACTATGCATAACAGATTCATTGAGTACAGCACACTTACCAAAGAATAACTGCAACAGAAAGTAAAATCCTTTGTCAAATGTTGCAGGTATAAATGAAAGACGAAAAAGTATAAAAAGACTGACTTAGAAATGCAGCTGCTAAACAGTGTTTCAATGAAAGAATGATCTGAGCAAAAATAATCAGTAAGGAAAAATAGTCAAGTTTACTTTTGTTTAAAGGAATAAATAAATTGTGCTTAGGATTTGCCATTCAAAGCTTTCAAAATAATACTCCCCAAGCAACTGAAAAAATAAATGTTTGTCAGAATACATGGATCACATGCGATAATATTAAAGTGTATAGCACAAACATAATATATAATGCTTTAGGCAGGAGCACTTAGTCACCCTGAAGAAATATTACAGAGTTCTGATGCCTGCAAATTGTACTACAGTAATAATCCAAAGGAAGAGATGCTAGTATACCTAGTCCTGCACTGCCTGTGGAGTCAAATGTGCACAAATCTGTATGGTTCAAAGAAACCCTATTTCTTATCTGCGCTATCACTCCATATTTTCAGAAATAATCAAACTGATAGACACAACAAGTTCTAGAGTGATTAGTACATTAAATCTATCTCCTCAAAACAAGGGATACCTGATGTTCTCATATCTGACAGTGGTCTATATTAGACAAGTCAAGTATTCAAAAAAATTCTGCTTTACTAGGAACTCAGATACAATATCCAGTTCACATTATCCTTTGTTTGTTTAACAACTGGTGAGAATAATCCACCCAGTGAAAAATCTATGAGAAACAATCACAGCAAAGGCTATGAGGATTGCCAGAGCATAATTTTGGAAAACAAGAAAACTCCATCACAGAGATTCAATCTCTAAACATCTCAAATATTGATGAACAGAAAGTTGAAAAGCAGATTGTCTATTTCAGCTGCATAACTTATACTTGAAAATTTAGATATATTAAAGAAATGCTGTAAGGAGACTGGCAGACACAGAAGTAGTGCTGTGATAAAACTGCAGAAGAACAGTGTAACTGCAGGTCATAGACAAAGTGAGAATCTAAAAGCCAATACGAAGTCTGCAGCCTAAAGATGAAGTTGTTTTTAGACTAGCGAAAGCAGGATCCTACCAAGGTCATGGAGCAAATGTTGAATTGTATGACAGATTCATCAAAGTTACCAGAAGACAAGCAGCTAGAACTGTCCCAACTTGCAGCTTTATTGACATAGAAGGCTGAAGCTGCAATGAGCATCCAGGGTGAGCAGAGTTCTGTTAGTGGTTTGTGCAGGAACAGGAATGAAGGGGAAGAAGTAGCATGATGGGGGTTCAATACTGGCTCTGGCAGTGATGCCAGTGTAGTATGATGGGGGTTCAATACTGGCTCTGGCAGTGATGCCAGTGTAGCATGATGGGGGTTCGACACTGGCTCTGGCAGTGATGCCAGTGTAGCATGATGGGGGTTCAATACTGGCTCTGGCAGTGATGCCAGTGTAGCATGATGGGGGTTCAATACTGGCTCTGGCAGTGATGCCAGTGTAGCATGATGGGGGTTCAGTACTGGCTCTGGCAGTGATGCCAGTGTAGCATGATGGGGGTTCGACACTGGCTCTGGCAGTGATGCCAGTGTAGCATGATGGGGGTTCAATACTGGCTCTGGCAGTGATGCCAGTGTAGCATGATGGGGGTTCAATACTGGCTCTGGCAGTGATGCCAGTGTAGCATGATGGGGGTTCGACACTGGCTCTGGCAGTGATGCCAGTGTAGCATGATGGGGGTTCGACACTGGCTCTGGCAGTGATGCCAGTGTAGCATGATGGGGGTTCGACATTGGTTCTGGCAGTGATGCCAGTGTAGCATGATGGGGGTTCGACACTGGCTCTGGCAGTGATGCCAGTGTAGCATGATGGGTGTTCGACACTGGCTCTGGCAGTGATGCTAGTGCTGTGTCAGTACAGAGCAGCAAACCTTTGAGGGATGTATCACTAGGAAGGTGGAGTGGCATTCACTCATGTCACTACTGCATGCCTCCTCTTAAAATCAAAACAAAAACATTCATATATGTGGTGCTTTCAGCCCTTATTGGAACTTCATCAGAATTGTTTTAAGTGGTTTTACCAAATAAAACAGTTGTTGATCACGACCTTCTCTCTTGGATTTGTTTTGAGACTGAGTATAGCAATAGGGCTTTGAGGGGATCCACATACAACATTGTGTTTATGCCCTGTAATCTCTTGGTAAGGACATTCCAGTTGCTGCATATGTCTAGTCAAGTACATACCAAAGGAAGTATTATACTTTATGATGGGTCTGATGAGGCTGAGTACAGTGGTATCTGTGGTATGATGACTTCTTTGGAACTAGATGCCATGCCCTTACTTATAAGTTGAGCAACATAAATCGATTTTCTTACTACCTTGGGCACATGTTGGTTGAAGGCAAGGTTGCTATCTACATGAGTTCCCAGATCTCTGACTAGAGAGTCAACTCTTAAGGGTGTTTTATTGATGATGTAGTTTCCCGGGTTAGCCGACTTCCCAAAAGGCACTATAATGCATTTCTTGGCATTGAGTTTTAATCCATGATTTTGTCACCAGTCATTTGTCTATGTTCAACCTTCATGTAGGGTGCTTCCATCTAGAGGGGATTCTATGACTGCTCCCAGTTTGTAATCATCTGTGAACTTGGTCAGCCAAAGGATTTTGAGATTAGTTTTGACTTCTGAGAAGTAGATGCCAAAGAATAGCAGACCCTGCTTGGAACCCTGAGGGATTCCACTGATGACCAGCCTCTTTGTGGAGATAGCCTCACCAATCCTAACTTCCAGGTTCCTACACATGAGGCAGCTGGTCATCCAGTGTGTTATATAGGGGATTATGCCTAATTCCATAAGTTTGTTAACAATTCCCAAGTGGGGTATTGCATCAAATGCCTTAGCCAGATCAATTTAGGCAGTATGCACCATTTTACCCCCCCATTTATTACTTTGGTGACTTTTTCCAAGATGTGCACCACATTCAGTAAGTGTGGCCTTCATTGGACAAAGTCAAACTGGGATGGATCCAATGTCTGGAGGTCTCCAATGTCTTTGCTGATCATTTCCATGATAACACTTTCCATGTTTAATGCGTCCATAGTTTCTGGGATCTGTTGATGGTCCATCCTTATGAAGGAAGCTGACCATTGCAGTCCTCCATCCTCAAGCCTGAAAGCCTGTTTTGAGACTATATTTAAATAGTTACTCCAATGACCCTAATAAGCCATGTATTAGACTATTCAGAAGACATCCATGGGTATTATCAGGGCCCAGTGAGGCTGTGTTCTTGTCCTTAGTGAGTACAGCCTGGACATGTTGTGTATTTATAGTTTGAGGGAGTGGCTGGGGGTGAGTGGGGGAGGTAAAGTTGGACCTGAATTTAATTTGTCAACCTGCAGATTCGCTACATCACCCAACACAGTGAATGTGGTACCATTAATCACCAGTTTAATACACTGTTGTGTGCTGCCCTTGAGGTTTTTGACATAGCTGAAAAAGGCCATATGGTGGTATTTTTCCTGGGAAGCTATCTTAACCTCGACATATACTTTACTGGCCCCCTAAGTTGCCTGTTTAGTTTGATGAGAGAGTTCTTATATTTATGGGAGTTACAGTTCCTGATTTAAGCCATAATGTTTTTATATCCTATTTAATTTGGGATGCTACAGGAGGGGGTTGTTTCTGGAGTACATTTTAGGCTTACCTCTGGTCAGTGCAGCAGCCTCTATGCAGCCACTGAAATGGTTGTACAGGGTTTCTGTGAACAATTCTGTGTAGGCTGCTGTGTTCTCTGCATTTGGAGGGACAATGAATTTTGACAAACTATTGCTTAATAAAAGGTAGTTTGTCTTTGAATAATTCCTAATTGTTACTGGGTTACTGAGGTTACTGATCTGATTTTGATTCCAATGCAGACAACTTTCTGGTTGGACCTTATCAGGGAGGATGGGGCAATTGGCGAGGGGCACAGTGTTCTCACATATTTGTTGGAGCCTGTATGCACTAACTGGTCAAGGGTGTTTGTATTTATGAAGTCCATGAATCTCTGTGCCTGCAAATTTTAGGCCATGTAGGATTCCCGGTCTATAGAGGGGTAATTAAAGTCTCCTATGAGTAGGGTGTTCGGTTGAATAGTAAGTGTCTCCAGTAGGTCTAAGTGTCCACTACGAGTTTCTTGGGACATGAAGAGTGACCTATAGTTAGCTAGATATGGTACAGGATTTTATCTGAGATGATATGCACATGGAGAAACCCCAGCATGTCCTTCTATTTAACCAACCTACAGGTATGCTTTTTATTGATGTATATTGTGACATTCCACCTTTAGTTCATGTCTGTGCAAAAGTGTGGAATGCATTACTTCTTGGAGGGAAAACTGCCACTCAGTTACTATCAATAAGACACCCCTACGAGTTGACCCGATAATCAGGGTGAGAACATATGTAGACAGTAATCTTGCCTTTGACCAACATGTGGACAACGTAGTAAGAAAATCATTCTATGTCACCCAACTTATAAGTAAGGGCATGGCATCCTGCTCCAAGTAAGTCATTTATTTGATCCTTATCAGACCCATCACTGAGTGTAATACCCCCCTAGGCATGTACATGACCAGACATACTTATCAGACCCATCATTGAGTGTAATACCCCCCTAGGCATGTACATGACCAGACATATGCAACAGTTGGAACAGCCACAAAAGTTCCTTACCTGGAGAATCCATGGTATAAGCATATTGTCCTATACGGATCGTCTTATCTTTATACTCGATCTCCTACATAGGAAATTGAAAATTCAAGCTTGGTCTGACAGCCACATCTCTGATGGGCAGAGGCAGTGAGTAAATCATGTTATAACCAACAATCACCCTCTGTATAAAATGCCTAAAACATATAACATGTGGGCCATATTTGGGCTGCACAGCTATGCTTAAAAGGCCCTAGTGCTCATTACCTGGTGTGCAGCTATGAACCTATGAATATTTACATTCATAGCTATCTGCTCCAGTCAGTTGCAGGTACTGTTTTCAAAACTGGTTATGAGTGTTTCATTACAGAAGAGAAAAATGACAAAAAATACCATACTGTGTTACCTTGTAGATACTTTATGATGAATTAGCTACAAAATACCATACTGTGTTACCTTGTAGATACTTTATGATGAATTAGCTAAAAATACCATACTGTGTTACCTTGTAGATACTTTATGATGAATTAGCTACAAAATACCATACTGTGTTACCTTGTAGCTACTTTATGATGAATTAGCTACACATTATTTCTACTCATATTGTGCCTCCTTTTCCGTCTGCGCAGTCTGTGCTGAAATAAATCACCTTGTCTCTGAATTCTAGTCCTTAACCCAATTCAGGGACAAGCTGCCCTGCAACCCCACAAGGGGGATACACCTCCAACATCCCTACTACTTTATATATTCAAGTCCAAAATCATACAAAATTGGGGAAAAGGAAAAATTCCCATACCCCACTGCATTACAAATTCATCTCCCCCTGCAGCAACTTACTAATGTATGCTAATGCTAACTTGACTCCTTCCCTTAGAAAAAACCCTTACCATGACTCTTTCACTACACAAGATATTCAGACACACACACCTCAGGATAAAGCCCTAACTGCACCCCAGATGACCTGTGTTTGACAAGTGACATGGCCAGTGCAGTGTCTGGGCAGGAGGTGATAGGAATGAGGGTCTGATGTTGGCTCGTCCATCTGGGGGGGGGGCTGCCTAATTTCATTGGACTAGCAGCAGTAAGAGTCAGGCAAGCTCCATGCAGTAAGTGGTGTGCATCTTGGTGATGAAGCAAATGTGCACTACCAAAGGCAGCAAAGGAGAAATTTCAAGGCTGCTGTGGGATGGTGGCATTTCAGCACACTTCTCAGGAGCACTATGATGCTGCAGCAGCAGCCCTCTGGCATGGGGAGGTGGGACGTCAGACTGGGGGAGATTAAAATGAGTCCAAATGATCTGGCAAATGAGGAGGGAAAGTGATGACAGCTGATGATCAGCTATTGGGAGGAAAAAAAACCTCTCAGACACCATTATGCATAAACACAACATCAAATTCAATAAAAACTCTCACACACCATAATGCATAAACACAACACCAAATCCAATAAAAACTCTCAGACACCATCATGCATAAACACAACACCAAATCCAATAAAAACTCTCAGACACCATCATGCATAAACACAACACCAAATCCATTAAAAACTCTCAGACACCATCATGCATAAACACAACACCAAATCCAATAAAACTCTCAGACACCATCATGCATAAACACAACACCAAATCCAATAAAAACTCTCAGACACCATCATGCATAAACACAACACCAAATTCAATAAAAACTCTCAGACACCATCATGCATAAACACAACACCAAATCCAATAAAAACTCTCAGACACCATCATGCATAAACACAACACCAAATCCAATAAAACTCTCAGACACCATCATGCATAAACACAACACCAAATCCAATAAAAACTCTCAGACACCATCATGCATAAACACAACACCAAATCCAATAAAACTCTCAGACACCATCATGCATAAACACAACACCAAATCCAATAAAACTCTCAGACACCATCATGCATAAACACAACACCAAATCCAATAAAAACTCTCAGACACCATCATGCATAAACACAACACCAAATCCAATAAAACTCTCAGACACCATCATGCATAAACACAACACCAAATCCAATAAAACTCTCAGACACCATCATGCATAAACACAACACCAAATCCAATAAAACTCTCAGACACCATCATGCATAAACACAACACCAAATCCAATAAAACTCTCAGACACCATCATGCATAAACACAACACCAAATCCAATAAAACTCTCAGACACCATTATGCATAAACATAACACCAAATCCAATAAAAACTCTCAGACACCATCATGCATAAACACACCAAATCCAATAAAACTCTCAGACACCATCATGCATAAACACAACACCAAATCCAATAAAACTCTCAGACACCATCATGCATAAACACAACACCAAATCCAATAAAAACTCTCAGACACCATCATGCATAAACACACCAAATCCAATAAAAACTCTCAAGACACCATCATGCATAAACACAACACCAAATCCAATAAAACTCTCAGACACCATCATGCATAAACACAACACCAAATCCAATAAAAACTCTCAGACACCATCATGCATAAACACAACACCAAATCCAATAAAACTCTCAGACACCATCATGCATAAACACAACACCAAATCCAATAAAACTCTCAGACACCATCATGCATAAACACAACACCAAATCCAATAAAACTCTCAGACACCATCATGCATAAACACAACACCAAATCCAATAAAAACTCTCAGACACCATCATGCATAAACACAACACCAAATCCAATAAAAACTCTCAGACACCATCATGCATAAACACAACACCAAATCCAATAAAAACTCTCAGACACCATCATGCATAAACACAACACCAAATCCAATAAAAACTCTCAGACACCATCATGCATAAACACAACACCAAATCCAATAAAAACTCTCAGACACCATCATGCATAAACACAACACCAAATCTAACCCCTTCCCTACCACTTACTCTAATCCTAAACCACAAATAAACACACACACTCCCACTGCTAATGCTAAAACATTTGGTATATCACAACATTTCATCATAAAGCCAAACCTACAATTACCTTAACCACAAACACTCAATCTTCTTGCTATTCAACAGATGGAAGTGCACCTACACATGGAGCTGGCAATTTGGGGGCTGAAGCAGCAGATAGGGCAACAAATTATACAGGAGACACCAAACATCCCACTCTCAGTCACAGATTCTAACTGATGGACTCACATACATTCCAAGCTAACCAACAGCTGTAGTCCTACTAGTATGTTCTGAGTATACAACTGAGCTTCTTTCCAGTAGATATTTATATGTTCGCATGTATTTACTAAGCTATAAAGATCTTAAAAAGCCTAGCTTTAAACTTCCATGGTAACTTTTAGAACTTATATTTTGCATGTGAATAACCTGGAGATGGGCCGAACAAGGATATGTTGGGAGTTTCACATGTGTCCTCCTTTCCATGAGGGACAGGGGTGCTAAATTGGGTTTTGAATTTGCAGTCACCCATCCATTCCTCCAAATTATGGTTGAATGGAATAATAGAAGTACTTTGTTTTATGTGGAGTAGAAGATGGTTTCATAGAAGCGGTACTCTCTGTGATACAAACCTATACCTCCAAGACATCCTATTCATTTTGCAACAGAGACTGAAATCCCTTAACTCGGTTTTTATGAGAGCATTGGACTTTTGAATGTGTAATAGGTCTGACAGAACAGAGTCATCTGAAGATCTATCCACAAAGTAAAGGTCACCTCTCAGTACCCTGTGTAATAGTGAGAAGAGGGCAAGGCTTTGTGATGACCTGCATATTTGTATTTTTACAATTCCATTTTTTTAATGGGAAAGTATTGTGGTCATTCCAGTTATGACACGTGTTTGTACAGATGTACCAAAAGGGCATTATATTTAATGATCAGCCTATTTAAAGCAAAGGACAGTAGGACAATTACATCCCTGGATGTGGGCACAATACATTTAGATATAAGTGTGAAATGAAAAAGCATCATCTTAAAACAGTGAACATGTGGTGATCAAATGACAGTTCATTGTCAAGGCAGGATCCTGCTTTTTTCAGGTTCATATTAAAACACTGAACACTGAAAACAGCGAACGGTGTTTCATCGACACATTCAGCAAATGCTGAAAATGTCGAAACGACAGAACAGAGATTTTTTTCCTAGGGAAAGAAATCGCTGTTGCAACCCCCCAAAAAACATTAAACACTTCCATACACATACACACATACCCAAACCCTAATTATACCTCCCCAAAAAAAAGTAAACAACTAAATACACATATGCACGTAACCCAACCATACATCCAACGAAAAAAAAACAGTAAACATTATAAAACATATGCACTTACCTTAACCCGCATCCTAACCCTAAGGTCAGTAACTGTTGCGCAATGACACTCAGGAGCTACCGGACAAGGGACCACACTACACTTCAGAACAGGCAAAGCAACAAAGCAGTCAAGTGACTTCTTTCCCAGGGAAAGTATTCACTGAACAGCTGCTTCGCTGTTTTGAGTGTTCACCCTACATGTGTCGACAAAAACGCATTCAATAAAATGCATTTTCATTGTTCTAATATGAACCCCTTTTTTCAATAAGATAGTTACAACAGGAGTCATGCATGCCAAAGGTTGTGATTATATATTTCCTGGCAGTCTATTTTATTCATTGGTTTTACTACCAGCTATTTGATTGGGACAGGCTCATTTGGAGGATCTTGGTGTCCTCTGGGGAGTTTATAATGTTACCAAGTTTGCAGTTATCTGGTATTGGCTGAAACATCTCTATTGAGAGCCATTCCTATCCATTATTTTATGTTTCTGAAACCATCTCAGTTGCTTGGTTCTTCTTCCTAAGCTCCTAAAGCCCCCTAATAAGCCACTCCATTACAGAAATCAACATCCCTAAAATTTGGAAAAATCTTATATCCTACCCCTCAGCCAAGATGGCTTCTCTACTGATTTATCCAATTACAGGCCAATAGCAACTCTGTCCCCCATCCAAATTCCTTAAAAATGTGTCCAAAATCTAATTAAATGTGATACTCTGCTTTGCTACAACCATGAACAGTAAATACAGGGGAACTTAGCAGCAGCAAGTCCTTGATTTGTCAAAAGCTTTTGACACTTTGCATTCTCTACAAGCAATGCTCCCTGGAACCTAAACACTCATTCCCCACCTATTTCAACAGCAATCCCAACAACAGACTTCAAGTTGTAAAATTATACACAAAGGGTGCATCAAGGATCTATCCTTTTTCTTTAATAGTCAATGTTTTCATAAATTACCTACATACTGCAAGTAAACATACTGCCAATATTCAGTAGGTTGATGATTCGACATCTGTCCTGCCAAAAATCTACAACTTCAAACCCAAATGCAGGAATCATTTAATTCAATAAATAAATTAAATAAATAATATTCCTTCTAGATCCCATCATTGCATGGCAGTGAAACAGATTGTTTAGAATTGTCTTACTATCTAATATTAACACAACTAACAAATGCTCATAGTCTCATTTACCAAACTGAAGAATACCAAACACCAAAACATTACCTCCATTTAGGACTCTCCACTCTACTGACAAATTCTTACTGCACCAAATTAAACCAAACAACACTGCAGCTGATCCAGTATTCAAAACATTTAGAATTCCAATCCACCTCTCACTCACACAAGCTAACCACCTGAAATCCTTCAAGCTACTATTGAAATGACACCTAAAGGTCTCCTGGCTTTGCTCGTCCACCACACCTGGCTAATCCCCATAAACTATCCTTACCCACTCTATCCCATCCTGCCCTAAAATGACCACTTGGCCAGTAATCTTCCAGCTTATCCTGTCTGGTTATGGCCACATACACTGTACCACACTCTCCTCAGCTTTACATTGTTAGGAACGTTTACTTTTCCACTGAGCTACTATTATAAAACACTATGAGTCCGAACTTTGTTTGCCTAAAGATGCTTTTAATGATTTCTCATACCATTCTATTGCCTGTATCTTGATTAGAACACGCGTGCTGACTGTTCATATACATCTTATCAATGTTTGTGTTTTGTCACTATTGTATGGTCAGGCATTGTTTTTTTTTCTCATTACTATTTGCTGAAATGGTTCATCACATTATGTATGTATGTATGTTACTTTCTTTCTGTATCTTGTAGAGCTTTTCTATCGAGCCTACAGTGAAAAGCATTTTTCCACCCAGTCGAACTTTCCCCATCAAGAACAGCAAAAAATAAATACATAAATAAGTAAGGAGTAAATAAATACAGCAACAACAGCAAACTATCTTTTTAGGCTTTCTTGGCTCATGGAACTTCTCATTTTATCAGCAGAATAAGCCCGCAGATCATGGAAAGAGACTTCATTTCTGCTAATTATCCCACAGAATTCATTTATTTGTTACTGCCTACAAATCATGACCATATTTCATAATGGGCACACAAATAGCCTAGCAAACTGACAGTTTTGTCTATGAACTCATCTGCCAACACAGATCCCAACCTATTGTCTCCTAAATATGGACCACCAGCTCTCATAATATGGAGCAAATGAGCAAAATACAGAACCCTTTCAATTGGGATGGCCAGAGAATCTGCTTCTTCATATGTATATAACATTCTGTGGATGAATTAATAGGAGTCACCATTACTTAACACGGTTACTGTCAAAGAAAAGCTTAACAATAACGACAAACCCTTTTTTCAAAATCAAACCATATAAAACATGGAATTTTAAGACTTGGATTGACAAACTCTTCCTCATAATGAAGTAAAGCTGAGAGTTATGGCTCCCACAACAACAACATAAAGTTTGTAGTGAATGAATTTATTATCATAACAGTCTCATGCACCAACTTGCACTTGTTCATAAAAAATAAATGAAGGCAATTATTTCTGCATTCCAAATACCCTATCTTCCATGCTTTATCCTCCTACCAGATGCAGTCCACTCATTTCTGACCGACTATCATGGACTGGAAATCCATTTTTTGTGCTCGGTTATGATTCACTCATGGCTGTGGTTTACTTACAGGACAGTAACATGTATAACGCATGTCCCCCTAGGTATCCAGACTGAAACAATCCACCTAACTGTTACTATTTCTTTGTAGCCATTTAATGAAAATATCACAGGAACCTTTAGCAGATCTGGACAACTGCTTTTTTTAAATTAGACCAGACACTAGGACAAATTTTCTGTGCCAGCTTTGTTACAAAACAACAGTAGTAACAAATGCATGAGTTATGCAGAAAAAGTTTAAAAAAAACAGAATGTAGAACTTGTGTCTAATAATGCAGTATAAGTTCTATAGTTATTAAATAACAAACTTACTGTAGCCAGAGAGCTGTGGTTCACTCAAATTAGGCTGTAGAAAATAAATATCCTGAGAGAACCATTCAGGAAGGAGGTTGTTAAAGTCAGAATGAAGTTGTGGGTAGGGACCTGTTTAATCGGTTTCAGTTTCAGTGTTTAGGTATGCAGTAAGAGGCATCTGTTCATTTAAAATATCAGGTGAAATTCTTATTAGTAGTTAAGTTTATGGATTTTGTATCTCACTAAGGATGTAGATATTCTTTCTCTTAGTAAAACTGGTTAAACATGGGCCTTTTTTAATTTTTTCTAAATGTTTAGGGTTTCTAATATCAAGAAATGACTGCCTCCTATTCCTAAATCAGGGAAGTATTAAGGTCCATGAAATTAGTATTGCTTCTGTCTTTGATTTCGGCCAAGAGTGCTCTTCTCAGAAGTGCCTACTTGTGAGTTTCTGTGGCACTACCAGAAATGGTACAACCAAACAATTGCAGAACAAAGCTTAGTTGATAAAGTCAATATTCCAAAGTAAAATAAGCCAAGCAATGCTGATACTGAACAAGTGTTTAATAAAACAAAGCTTTCAAGTCAAACAAACCCTTCATCAGTGAATAAAAATTTCCTAACACATACTAGCCACATTTATACTAATAAAAATCACACAGCCAATAATTATTTAATTAAATAATTAGCATCCTGGTTATGAATAATTAAAATTTAAAAGCATAGACCTCTACATTAAACACATTTGCTTATATCTTAAAACAGGTTTCAAAGAAACTGTCTGGTTCAAACCTGGTGGTATATCTGCACAAAGATGTATTATCCATTCATATTCTTTCATTTCTAGTTTGTTGTTAATGTCCCCACCCCTCGAGTCTTTATACCTTATGTCTATCACTCTAAATGAAAATTTGTGTCCACTGACATCCTCATTAGCCAGAGAGGTAGTGTCAACATTTCTCCTAATGTCTGACTGGTGGTCAATTATTCTTTCTTTTAATTTCTTGTTGATTTTCTGATATAAAATGCTGAACATACATTACAGGTGGCCAGATATATTACGTTAGCTGTAACACATGTTGCTGGAGTTTGGAATATATAATTCTTCTTCGTTAATGGATGTAAAAAAAACATTACTTTTATTTATAACATCACAGCAACAGCAGTCACAGCAGGGGAAAGTGACTGGCTTGGCTATTACTCCTCTATCAGTTTTAGTATTCATATCTTTGTAACATAACTTTTGTTTTAGACTGTGGCAGTTTCTATAAGAAAAACTAGCTGTCATACCAATTAGTGGACATAATTCTGGTACTGATGTTAAAATACACCAGTTGTTATTAATAATCTTTCTTGTCTCGAAAGAAGCTCTATTAAAAGTAGTTATGAAGCATTTCCATAACTATGGTGGAGAAATAAGGTTCGGTACTTCCTTCCCTGCAACTTAAAACATGTTCAGTTTCCATATCAAGGATTCCTTATTATAACCTCTTTCAATAAATTCATCCCTTAGTTCCCTCATCTGTTGTTCGCATCCTTCTATAGATGTATTGAGTCTACTGACCCCAATAAATTGTGCCTTAGTAATACTCTTAAATACATGGGGGGTATGCATACTATTCTAATGAAGGAATGTATTCCTATGTGTAGGTTTTTTAAAAACAGTAGTTTGAATTGCAGTCCCATCAAAAGTGATGGTTACATCAAGAAAGTTAATACTACTCTTTGAACACGTCATGGAAAAATGTAGGAATTCAGTGCTATTATTTAGATCATTCAAAAAAAGTTCAAGCTCATCTCTGTCACCATGCCAAATAAAAAACAAATCATCCACAATTTTTTTAAACCAGCTAACCTTTTCAGAATACTGCTGTGGGCCATAGTATATGGATTCATTCTCGCATTTATTCTAGTACTAAGTTTGCATATGTGTTAGCAATGGGAGTACCCATTGATGTACCAGATATTTGATAAAAGATTTTTCCATCAAACACAAAACAGTTGTTGTCAAGTACTATCTGCAATAGTTCACAAATAGTTTTACTAAATCTGCCTGTATGTTGTCCACTTTTTGTTAATAATTCCCTAATGGCATCTATACCATAATTATTAGGTATAACAGTGAAAAGTTACTGGATGTCAAGAGTTACCATCATGAAATTATTAGCAGTACCCATAGATTTATATGTCACATACCAACGAGATAGATTTTTCAAAAAATCAGCAGTATCCTGTATAAAGCTTTTCACATACAATAGCTGTTTAGATAATAGAATTTGCATGTATAGTGAAATGGGCTCCATCGCCCAATAATTGGTCTCATGGGGGGTTTTCCAAATTTTTATGGACCTTTGGTAGCCCATATAAAATTGGTAGTTTGGGATGTAATACAGAAAATATTTAAATAAATCTATACTAATATCATTCATTAACTGTAAATCATAAATCAGTGTATTAACATCGTTAATGCACTTATTCACATCTTCGCTATTCACATTCTTAAATGATTTTTCTTCAGCTAAAAAGAAGACATACTATTAAAGTCCATTTGTATATCCATAATGATAATAGCTGCACCTTTATCTGCTTCTTTTATAATGACATTATCATCCACCATTAGTTAAACATCTTTCTAAAACAATGTTTGTTATAAATTTCTGTAATCTGTTTCTCACATATAGTATAGAAAGCAGAAACCACTGCATGGTTGTTTGCTATAAACATGCTTGAACATTTACATACATTGTTCTGCAATTTGTCATGTTGTTTAAATATAAGTTTCAAATCAAGGTTATGAGTAAAGAGTTTTAAGTCTGTTAAAATAGAGCTTAAACCATCAACAGCTGAAGGAATAAACTTTAGTCCCTTATTCAGCAATGTGAGGTCAGATTGTGTAAGTTTTATCTTAGATAAATTGATGACAGAGTTCATATTAACAGTACCTTTTAAAGATGTTATTTCTGCACTCTGAAGTTGCTCTGATTCCTTCCTCGTTTCCTTTGTGTGGAATGACCCCTGGAATGCTCTTGTTTCTTCACCATGACCTGTTCTGCTAACTTTGGGCGTACAACCATCTGTTCCAATGAAAAAAATGCCTCTGTGCTTGTGAATTCCTTATCACTTGTGGGCATGTATACGCTGATGTCATTGATGATGTTGAGGGTGTTTCATTGGTGAAATTCGCTGTCAATCCATTCTGTTGAGAATCATTATAATTAGATTGTACACTGCCCTCTTGAGCAGCATTTAAAGGTATAGTAATGTTATCTGGTTCATCCAAAGAATTAGATGGATATAAAGATGTAGGAACAGTTAGATAAGGTGTTTCAGTCTGATACCAACAGGCAACGTGCTCTAGATGCCATTATCCTTTTGGCCTGATTTGACTGCAAGTTGAGCAGCCATCTCATGCTAAATCACCTGTCCCACTTAGAGAGTTATTCAGCTGTGCAGTTCAACCAGTTATAGTGAATGATGACAAAGGTGACACACTGACATAACTCAAACATCTGACAAAATTAAGTAATTTAAAAACATTTTCTAGGAAAACTTTTAAAACAAATGAATAAAAATGTTCAGTAGCTTGCTGCTAATAAGATGTTCTTTGCCATGTCAAATAAAACATTCTCAGACACTCAGCTAAGCAAAACCAAAGTTACTGTACAGGTAAGACCACAAACCGCCCATGTCGCATAATGAAGAACAAAGCAGTGTGGGAAAAATGGTGTGCTGGCAGCAAAATCAAATCCCATCAGTACTGCAGCTCGCTTTACAATATAACATATAACAAACTGAAACAAAAATAAAAAAAACATTTAGAGTGACGCAGACATATTAGCTCATGATTAGCACTTCTGTATAAAAGTATGATGGAGAAGCATGTTTTTTCCTGTTTATGGGTGGACCTGTCATTTAAGCAAAACTCCCTGTCATGCATGATTCAGCACATTAAACTGTTAGGCCTCGCAGTTTGTTAACGCACTATAGTGCCTGTCAGCATGACAGCTAATTCAAAATATGTAGTTGCATCATAAAAACTGCCCTAATATGACATTGCTTATTTACATTTCGACATTAGGATCATTACCTACTTAATACATTATACTTGGGGACAGTTCCCATATTCATTAAAAATGTCAGATGATGCAAGTCTGAGGAATTTGATGCAAGGAAGCTGAAATTTTGTACTGCTTACAAGGTAAAGAACACAACATCATTATTTTCTGTTTTTGCTGTTGACTTTCTAAGTACTGTAATCAACTATTCAACTAGTAGACAGTCACGCTATCCATCTATTAGGAAAAAATGGTCAGTGCATTAACAGGAAATTTGTGTTCCTGAACTCAGTGTTTTACCATCATTTATAAAACAACAAATGGTGTACTTACAGAACATGAAGTTGTCATCTTCACATGATGTAATTTAAGTGAAAGTGTCTGATGCCAAAATATGCTAGGTACTAAAATTACAGCATGTAATAATTATTAAAAGCAAATATGCTTAGCTTTATAATGTTTTCTTGTACATTTTTGTTGTTCATAAAAAATATTGCACAATTGCTGCTGGATTTTTTGGGTAAACACTCAGTCATAAATTTCAAGAAGCACTTAGAAAGATATACAAAGATATCAACTTGCCTCTTAGTGGAGCATAGTCATCGTCCCGTGTGGCCTTCTTATCTTGAGAGAAAGGATTGATGCTTGGAAGGATGATAAGTCCCAGCGACAGAAGGAGAACCTGTTCGGGAAAAGAGAAAAACCTGTTTCCACCAGTGCTGGTAGGCATCATCCTTTAGAAAACATAACATTTTTAAAACTATAGAATATTAAAACAAAAGACCATTTCTGTTTTTAATATTTTACTCAAAATTATTAGTCTAGTTAACGTGCTTTTCTGACACAAAGTCAAGAGTTAAAAAAAATGCCAGGACCAGCATGTCATTGTACTGATTCTGACGTTCTTTTATGGTGGTGACATTGTCTTAAACATTTAAAAGCATCCTTCAGATCACTTAATGCACTTGTAATGTCACAAGAGCATTTCATTCATCATATTCTGAATACCAGCAGCTGCATTATTAACATCCCAAAATAACCTCTCTTAACACCCTAATGGGTTTTATTACACTACAGAGCACTGGCCAACAAGATGGACCTCATCTAGTTAAGGTAGCAGGACCACCTCAGAAAGCAGTGGGTGACTAGTGCCGTTACTCATGGCTCGGTACAAGGGCACCTTCTGGTTATTATCCAAGTGTTGCATCTTCAAGCTATTGAACCATTCATACAGTTAATTAAGGTAACTATTAACCCAATCATACAGTTAAAGAAGGTAACTATTAACCCATTCATACAGTTAACTAAGGTAACTATTAACTCAATCATACAGTTAACTAATGTCTCATTAGAACACTTCACCTAACTTAAGTAACTCTGCTAAGCCAACCAATCATAGTACTGTACCCACTTAGGACTGTTAATCTACTGCTCATCCCATCTCTCCAGGAGTTAGGGAAAACTACCCCAGCAATGTTGAGCTCTCCATAAGCAACTAAAACCAGCAGAAGACATATTGTAAATTAATTTGTTATCCTTCTCAACTAAAACCAGGCAAAGACGTATAGTGAATCAATTTGTTATCCTTCTCAACTATAGCGAGCATCATCTGCTCTCTCGGAGTCTTATTCTAAGTCTCTCTGCTTTTACTCTGATAGTAAATCTATCACAGGAATCCTAAACTTTGGAATATCTTCTAAAATGTAATATTATATTGTAGAGAATGAATGTATCCTATCCGTTACTTAATATGTATGTCAAAGTCTCTTCTATGGAAATTGTATGTCAAAAGTCTGTCCTTAAAACTATGGGCAAGATTCACGAAACTTCCGTGTAAGAGTTAATATGTCTTACACTGAGGCTGCAGTCTAACGGTATGATGTCAGCATGCCATGCATATTCATGAGGGCATGCTGAATCACACCCTAGGCTAACACGGTCCATGTAGGACAGTAGGGGGTGTGTCCAAATGCCGAATTCTGCAAAGGGACATGCCCCCAGAAGAGTCAGAGTCCTGAAAGTAAACTCCCACGAGCGAATCCGCGGAAATGTCAAGGAACACAACACCACACATGCCCCCACAGGCTATAAACCCAACTGTAATGTAAAACATAAAAATAGCAGTTTAATTTTTTTTTTATAATTTCCAAAATGTTTGCCAGTAGTTGCGCTCATTTGCACAGGTATGCTCTCCGCTCAGTCACAGTTAGCAGTCATTGAAAAGCATATAAGATCTAAATATGCAAATTAAGCCAAGTAGCAATAGCGTAGCGGTAGAGATGTTGGCCAAAGAGGAGGTAGTCACGGTTCGAGCCCCCACAACATCATTTTCTATTTTTATTTAAATAAGCATGAAACAATCCCCTGACATATATGCATATATATATAACTATAATTTAAGTAAAATGTAATGAAATGGGCCATGTATTTTGAAGAAATCTGACACAAGAAAATATAAAAAAAATTGTATAAGTGCCCATAGCTGAGCAAGGCTTTACAAATCTGAATATGAGTGCCCATAGGTGAGCAGTGGTCTAACAAGCGTAATATGACTGCCCGCAGGTGAGCAGTGGTTTTAACAGTTGTAATATGAGTGCCCGGAGTTGAGCACCGCTTTAACATGCTTAAAATGAGTGCCCGTAGCTGAGCAACACTTCTCACAACATAATATGCGTGCTCATAGCCAAATAACATGTTACCCAGCGTGAGCCGTTTGCATGGAGCTGCGCAGCGCACCAACCGGCTTACCATTGGGCAACGTCGACCAAGCTGTATCAAAACCACCTTTACACAGACACACCTCCTACCCTGTCTAGACAGTAGTAAAAACAAAAAAAAGCAATGCCCAGGCTCGAACCCAGGATACTGTGCACCATAGTCAAAGTACTGAACCACTAAGCCATGACACTTGTACTGAGAAATGCAGTATTAGCATATATATAGGAATGAATGGAAATAGAAGCATGACAAAGCAGGTTTTCTTAAGCTGATAAATATCCAAAATGGCCAATCACAGATAAGTGCAGGAAAACGGCCATATATAAGCCCCATAGGCAGGAATACACAGCATAACTGATTGTGGTACCCATTTGCAGTCAGGATGGCAGGTGCAGGAGAGGGAAGTCACTTTAGAGCACAGAGGTAGGGTGTTGAGGAGTCCAAATATATGGTTTGGCTCCTAGTCCATGATCATGAGGCTCAACTCATGCAGGGCCAGGTTCCCTGGGGTGCATACAAGGCAGAGGCATGGAACCGGTTGTCACATGATCTCACCAGTGCCACAGGCATACCAAGGACTGGTGAACAGGTCCGTCACCACCATGCGGACCTGAAGAGACGTAAGCAGGACCAACTGAACCGTTGGATACAGGAGGCCCGGCAAATGCCCAACGTCCCACTACTGAGTAAGTATCCATGTAATTAAGTATGTAAGAAATTATCCTAGCCTATATTATGGAGATGTATGTTCCAATATTGAAGTACGACCACCAAAAGGTGCAAACTCTTTCACAGAAAAGCCACACAACCTGGAAAATTAATTCCAATTGATAAAAAACAAAGTCTTGTAGTATGACCAACACAAAACGATTTATTCCACAGACAAACGACTAAGCGCTTTCGCCAGTAATCTGGCTTCATCAGAGTCGTTTAGATTGCATTACAACAAAACATATATACTCTCCACTCAATGCTCATTGGGTCAATTCAATTAGCACACGCCCAAAGCACATAATTATCTAAAACAACCTGTGGTTGACCAAAACAACTATAAAACAATATAACAATATACTTTATACATATAAGTACATAAATAAATAAATAAATAACAAAATCATTCTCAATGGTGATGTTACGTCCATACAATTCTAAATTGAAGTCCAATTTCATAATGGCATTTTAACTGTACATGATTAATACATAAAACATAATACATAATACTTAATGTGTGATGGTGTTGTTGTAAACTCACCCCCAATATTTTTGTTTCAAACCCCACTTTCATCTGATTGCACATGCTCCATAGGTCTCTATTGCCTACTTTTCTATTCTCTATATTAAAAGGGATCTTAACTTTAAAATAGGTTTAATCGAGATGTAATCATTTATACCCGGGGGCTTACAAGCATCTAATCTTAATTGCCAAACTGTTTCTAAAGCCCCCACTCTATTGGGTATATCACCACCCTCCCCAAAATCTAAAACACGTCCAATAATAAAAAACATGAATTTGTTAAAACCAACACATCTATATATATAGAAAAGAAAACTATTCAAACTCCCTACTACATTTCTCTAGTTGTCACCCGTTTCACCAACGTAAAGGAATAGTTAAGGGGCAAATGGTGAGAACCTCTAGGCTGGTCAGTAATGATACACAATTTAGAAGAGAGCTCTTTAAACTAATAGGTATGTTTTTGGATCGTGGTTATCCACTTAAGCTCCTTCTTAGTATAAGGAGGGAGGTCTTGAGGGGAAGAAAAGAACGTTTTGCACCTGTTTTATGTTCTGGTTTAGGACAGATGGAGAAAAGTGGGACTGGTACTGTCCCCAAGATACCTGAGTTAAAGATGATAGTTAAATTTAACCCCAAATCTACAGAGATAGTTGATATTATAAAAAATATTTGGAAGTATGTTTTAAGTGAAGATCTTAAAAAGATATTGGGTTCAGAACCTGTTTTTGTATTTAGCAGGGGTGAGAATATTAAAGGTATTTTAGAGAGAAACAACAAAAATGAATACAAATCCATTATGAAAAAATGTGGATTTTGTAGATGTTGCAGGTACATCAACAAAGGGAGTTATGTATGTATACAAGGTTATAAGTATACTATCCCTTGTCCTGGAAAGTGCAATTGTTGTACTAAGAATATTGTCTATCTAGCAACATGTGTGACCTGCGAGGCTTTCTATGTGGGGAAATCCATTAGGAGATTGCAGGATAGAATTGCGGAACACGTTAGATCTATAAGGAAGAGAGACAAGCACAATGCACTTTATTTGCACAGTACCAAATGTGTTGGTTTTAACAAATTCATGTTTTTTATTATTGGACGTGTTTTAGATTTTGGGGAGGGTGGTGATATACCCAATAGAGTGGGGGCTTTAGAAACAGTTTGGCAATTAAGATTAGATGCTTGTAAGCCCCCGGGTATAAATGATTACATCTCGATTAAACCTATTTTAAAGTTAAGATCCCTTTTAATATAGAGAATAGAAAAGTAGGCAATAGAGACCTATGGAGCATGTGCAATCAAGGATTGAAAGTGGGGTTTGAAACAAAAATATTGGGGGGGGGTGGAGGTTTACAACAACACCATCACACATTAAGTATTATGTATTATGTTTTATGTATTAATCATGTACAGTTAAAATGCCATTATGAAATTGGACTTCAATTTAGAATTGTATGGACGTAACATCACCATTGAGAATGATTTTGTTATTTATTTATTTATTTATGTACTTATATGTATAAAGTATATTGTTATATTGTTTTATAGTTGTTTTGGTCAACCACAGGTTGTTTTAGATAATTATGTGCTTTGGGCGTGTGCTAATTGAATTGACCCAATGAGCATTGAGTGGAGAGTATATATGTTTTGTTGTAATGCAATCTAAACGACTCTGATGAAGCCAGATTACTGGCGAAAGCGCTTAGTCGTTTGTCTGTGGAATAAATCGTTTTGTGTTGGTCATACTACAAGACTTTGTTTTTTTTTTTTATCAATTGGAATTAATTTTCCAGGTTGTGTTGCTTTTCTGTGAAAGAGTTTGCACCTTTTGGTGGTCGTACTTCATTATTACATTGTTATAGCCCTGGTGGGTGTTTCCTTTCATCTTTGTATGTTCCAATATTACTTCATTTATATTACAGCTGCAGGTGTCCGTTCCATGAATCAGTGAGCCTATGCTGATAGGCCGGTGAGGTTGCGCCACCAGGCAGGTTAGTAATTATTTTGCTGGAATTGTTATAGAATATAAGTGAGACAGCTTGTAAAAGAGTTCAGTGTTGTTACATATTAATAAAGTTCAAATAAGCCTTGAAGAAAGATTCTGCTAGTACTGTAAGATTAGATAAGTGATGCAGCCTGTAATCCAGAAATAAACATTAAACAAGTCTGAAATAGAGTTTCCACCTGTATTGTAATATCAGATAACTGCTTCACCCTGAAAATGACTGGTAATCAATCTACAAAGAATAGACATGTGTCAAATACATCCCCTTTTAAAATCTGCCATATGAAATAAGTGAGTCTGTTGGAAAGGATTGTTGTAACCAATTAAATGTTAATAACGCCTAGAATTAAGTACCATCTTGAATTGTAAAAATAAAACAAGTGAGAGTGTGAGAAAGAGGTATGAATCGACCAAGAAAGTTGTAATAAGTCTGGAATAAAGTATACTGCAGTCAGTACATAATGAAATGAATGAGACAGCCACAACCAAAGAGTGAAATGTTTGTAATAAAGTACTGAAGCTGGAATGTGTCTGTCCCACAATTTGGATATGTTGCTGTACCCTTGCAATATGGAGATAGTATGGTTGTATGAAATACTGAACATCCAAAGTTGTCTAGAGCCATATAAATCAAATGTGGCAGGATGCTGTACCTGAACACAGCCAGATATAAACATGTATGAATAAAAATGGAGTGTATATTAATGCAGCAGTAACATTCCCATCACCAACATTTCTAAGGTTACATATAGGAAACTGTACTAAGACCTGTAGGGTATATATATCTGCAGCTACTAGAGATGTACAGCATATGTATAGGTAGTTGAAGTTGTTAACAAAATATTTCTTCACCCTACCCTATATTCACAAATAATGCCATTCCACACCAAACTGGGTATGTGTATACACAATTAATTCCCATGGACATTTGTCCTGTTGGTTCATACATATCTGCATGTACATTGATGCATGTGCCCTGTTCACATATCCAAACCTGATGGCCTGTTGCCATAAATCAATCGTGCATGCTGTTGGATTGTGTACTGTTGTTCTAAATATGGATGTATTATGCTTGCTGTCCAATGTTTGGAATTCATGGGTGTTTGGTTAATGGGAATACTGATGCATGCTGTTACAACTAATGTTGAATGGTGTTGTATGTTACTAATCCAAAATGCCATATAATACTGCTAAACATAGGACAACAGGGAAGGCGGGTTCCAGCGGACCCACCTCTCCCACCTCAGCTGGCGAGTGCACCTGGCACCAGTGCCCAGGCCGGAACCTCCGCCGGTGGCCCTGTGCCACCTTCGGGTGGAAGCGCTGCAGGGGATGGGGCTCATCCCCCCTCTGCAAGCGTGGCCAGAGGAGAACGTCCACTCACCCTCCAAAGTGTTCGTCTGTGGTGCGTAGCGAGATCAGGCATTCTGTGCTTGAACCCCTACGCCAGCTTGAGGTGAAGGTGGGGCAACTTATGGGTGTGCCTGCCCGTCCTATACAGCCCCCAGCACAGCCCTGTCCTGGGCAGTGAAGGCGCAGTGGTAACTGCCCATGGGTGGGGATCTCAGTTCCACTGTTGCCATCTGTGGACTCATGGGCTCGCGATATCCAAACATCCGTCCCCGTCAATTGTGTACCCCCCCATGTGTCATACTCCGCCCCTGTATGCGTCTTGTTTGTCTTGTCTGTTAACCTCCCCAAACTACCTACCCAAATATACCTACTTCCTGTACCTCACTTTTCACTCTCAAATGAAAAAAAAAAAAAGGGCACTCTGTTCCCACAAAAAAATTACGCCCCATACATAGCTGCCCATTTTGCAGACATGTCTGCTGGACATGTCAACTGATAATTAAAATTGGCTGTACAACATATTTTGTTGTCCTCACCCCTCTCTCGGGTGGAAGGTTTCAAATTTCACACCAAATTACACACATATGCACAGCTGTTGCTGATAAAGAAATGGGCAGCTATGGGCCTTCCCTACATCCTTCCTGCAAATCCCGAGCTTGTTTTCCTGTTGTCCTACCCTCTTTGTGCCCCCTTTTCACCACTTTTCTATCTCCCCATTTTCTTTTCGTTAGCGAGAGTAAGCACTTTTAAGCAGTAGTCAGCGGGTGTGCGCTTGTGTGTGCTTAGCTAAGCGAGTGTGCACGTAGCTAAGCGACTGTGCGCATGTGTGAACATCGCACAAACCAGGGCAAACCCGCTTACAACTGCTTAAAAGTGCCTTAGTCACTCTGTATGACAAGGCCTGTAGTCTGCTCATCAGCAAAATAAAATTCCCCTGTCAGTCTCGAACACCGGACCTTGGAAACACTAGTCTGCATGACTTACCACTAAGCCATAACTGATATACAAGAACTTGGTGCTGAAAGCAATATAGCATGACATAGAAGGACTGAATGTAAATGGAATATAGGAAGGCCATTACACAAAGCTTGTTTCCTGTAACTTTACTGGGAGTTCTTGTGGAATTGCATTACATTAGTGTGATAAGAGAAATAGCCATGCTAGGAGGTAATAATGTTACAGTAGCACCTTACAAAACATACACGGTATCAGAGCAGGATAAATACCACCATATTTGAATAGGTATGAGGCCAGACATCCCAACTGTGACTGATTTACAGGGATGTCCTTAATTTGTCAAAAAATGTTACCTGTGCCCCACTGACTCCCTGTGAAATGTACTAACAGTAGGCAGAAAGGTGGGGAATCCCACGTAATGTACACCATCAATAAGTTAAAGTAGACACTACTTGCATGTCAGAAATGGTGTAGTAATACATATGCTCAAAACACACACACAGTTCCCACAGTCACAACTGCAGAATATCTGAAATATATCACGGGTATATCCCACTGATATGTACCTTTCCCTGAGGCAATCCCGCTTACAACTGCTTAAAAGTGCCTTAGTCACTCTGTATGACAAGGCCTGTAGTCTGCTCATCAGCAAATTAAAATTCCCCTGTCAGTCTCAAACCCCAGACCTTGGAAACACTAGTCTGCATGACTTACCACTAAGCCATAACTGATATACAAGAACTTGGTGCTGAAAGCAATATATCATGACATAGAAGGACTGAATGTAAAGGGAATATAGGAAGGCCATTACACAAAGCTTGTTTCCTGTAACTTTACTGGGAGTTCTTGTGGAATTGCATTACATTAGTGTGATAAGAGAAACAGCCATGCTAGGAGGTAATAATGTTACAGTAGCACCTTACAAAACAGACATCCCAACTGTGACTGATTTACAGGGATGTCCTTAATTTGTCAAAAAATGTTACCTGTGCCCCACTGACTCCCTGTGAAATGTACTAACAGTAGGCAGAAAGGTGGGGAATTCCACGTAATGTACACCATCAATAAGTTAAAGTAGACACTACTTGCATGTCAGAAATGGTGTAGTAATACATATGCTCAAAACACACACACAGTCCCCACAGTCACAACTGCAGAATATCTGAAATATATCACGGGTATATCCCACTGATATGTATCTTTCTCTGAGGCAATCCCGCTTACAACTGCTTAAAAGTGCCTTAGTCACTCTGTATGACAAGGCCTGTAGTCTGCTCATCAGCAGATTAAAATTCCCCTGTCAGTCTCAAACCCCAGACCTTAGAAACACTAGTCTGCATGAATTACCACTGAGCCATGTCAAATATACAAGAACATGGTGCTGAAATAAATATATCATGAAATACAAGGAGTGAATGTAAAGGGAATATAGGAAGGCCATTACACAAAGCTTGTTCCCTGTATGTTTAGTGGCAATTCTTGTGGAATTGCATTACATGAGTGTGATAAGAGAAACAGCCATGCTAGTAGGTAATAATGTTACAGTAGCACCTTACAAAACACACACAGTATCAGAGCAGGATAAACACCACCATATTTGAATAGGTATGTGGCCAGTCATCCCAACTGTGACTGATTTACAGGGATGTCCTTCATCTGTCATAAAATGTTACCTGTGCCTCACTGACCCCCTGCAAAATGTACTAACAGTAGGCAGAAAGGTGGGGAATCCCACGTAATGGTGACCATCAATAAGTTAAAGTACACACTACTTGCATGTCAGAAATGGTGTAGTAATACATATGCTGAAAATACCCCACAGTCACAACTGCAGAATATCTGAAATATATCACAGGTGTATCCCACTGATATGTACCATTCCCTGAGGCTGCTCAAATATATACCCAAGAGTATCTGAGGCCTGCAAGTGTCAGAAACACACAGGCATATCAGCCTGTCTGCTGTTACACACTCTGCGAATAGCTGTAGAATTGCTTCCACAAGCATACCCTCATGTAGGAGTACAACCCGGAAATATCAAAGGATGTAGCCATCTAACAAACTAAGGACAGTATAGCAGTTTACAAGCACTGCATGTGCCTGATATTCATAACTATTAGTACAAAGTACAAGGCCCCACTACTGCTCAGCAGCAAAATAAGATACCCTTGTAGGTGTCAAGCCCCACACCTTGGCCAGACCAGACTGCATGCAGTACCACCAAACCACAACAAACATATAAGGAATTGCTGCTGAAAGAAATATATCATGCATTACAAGGAGTGAATGTAAATGGAAAATAGGAAAGCCATAGCAACACATTCCAGTAAAGACAAATATCAGGCCTTCAAGGAGTGAATGTAAAGGCAAAATAGTGAAGCCATAGCAACACATTGCAAGAGCTACTGTTGTATACCAGTTAATCCACGAGTCCCACAGGAAAGTACATACTCCCATGTAAACAGTGTTAGCATTATTAGGTGTGACTTAACATACACACTGAGAAGAATGAACTGCAAGAAGCAACAGTCAGGTTTCAGTACAACATGCATTTCAGTGGCTACAACACAGCCTTAGATATGAGAGACATACCAACCTTTTGACTGACACAACAGTGACCACAGCAAACCAGCATGGTCCCCACCTTGCTAAACTGAAAGGCCTACGCCTACCTAACCTAACATTTTATAGCACTGTCCTGAAATCACAGTGAGAACTGCAATTACCACATAGCAGGCTGCATGCAATTAGTAAATGCTGGCCAACAATTGGTGCAGAAGCCATCACATGCACATGTGCAGATACCTACAAAAGCAGCCTGTACTGCCAGTCCACACATGCAATAATATCATTGCAGCCACTGGAGGGAGAGAGAGAGAGAGAGAGAGACCAAAAAAAAAAAAAAAAACAAGCCATAAAGCCATCAAGCCATCAAGCCAGCCAGCCAGCAAGCAAGCCAGCCAGCAAGCCAGCCATCCAAAAAAACTGTCAGAAACAAAGGTAATGTAAACTACATAATCTAATAATCTACATACTGTGAACCCTCCATATGTGGCAGCAGTCTGTATCTATATGTATATGCAGATGTGCATAGGGCAAGGGACATACTGCAACTGTTAGTGAAGGCTGGACATACATATGTAGTTGAAGGTTGCTATGTGCACATATCAATGTAGATTGTAGTACAACGTACAATGTACAATGTAGGTTGTACAGCAATGGATGTTTAGAAGTATGTTAGTGTGTGTATGTGTATGTATAGATATATATATATATATATATATATATACACATAGATAGAGAGGTATGTATAAATAGATAGACATATATAGATATATAGAATATGTATATACATATAGATGTAATAGACACATACATATATAGATATATATAGATACATACACATATACAGACAGATATGAATGTCTATAGATATGTATGTATATGAATATATATATATATATATATATATATATATATATATATATATATATATATATATATATATATATAGAGTGAGAGAGGCACATGAGGGCAGATGTACTGCAACAGGTGCCTGGTGATGAAGGCATGGACTGAACACCAGTGTGGATACTGGAGTACCATACCCCATTCCAAAACACTTTAACCACTAACTACCACATAGGTGGTTGCCTGCCTACTACTGGAGGTGTCAGAAGGAACATGGGAAACAAGTGTACAATAGCCTCCTTTGATATTCACAGTGGCACACTAGTCTTGTAATCCTGTACATGGTACGTGTCATCACAAATGGTGTGTCAGCTAGGGAAACGAGGGTCAGTGTACCCCTCTACACCTCACAATGTCCTACATGGTATGTACCTCCATGACAACTACAGCAAGGGAAAAGGCCACAGACATACCTAACAAAGAGTGATAATGCCCTCAAACACATTCCCTATGCAGAGTGACTGACAAAACCACAGATAGAGTGCCTTTCATATGACCTACACAGAGGTTACCACTGCTGGATATACAGAGTTATGTCACACCCATACCAGTTGTCCAACCGCCATGGTAACACCTCACAATCTGTCCAGCCTAAATGACCTATGGCCCTCATCCTTGTCACCACAGTAAAGAGCACATGCTGGAGGTACAGGTTCCTATCCACAAATAAGCCATACCCTGGACTAAACCACCCAGCATTAACAAGCAAGGCTCCTTATAAGTAGATGTCAGACATACCCCTGATGAATGTTATGGAGATAGGTAATATGCCGTATGAGTCACCTCTGTGTAACTGTTTGACAGGAGCAAGTACAATCACATTACATGTGTCCCAAGGGGCAGGGTAGTATAAGGCTATGCTGCCGTAGGCCCAGGGCCAATAGCATAGTACCTACCTATGACAATGCACACACACACATATGTACTCATTGCAATACCAACTATGTGAGGTGGAATGAGTGTGACACTGACTGTTTGCAAGGCCTGTAATGGTGTGATTGCTCAGCATGACTTTGTGTCTGTCATGGTAGTGTGTGTCCTCGGTGTGAGGCCAGAGAAGGATGTGTCAGTTATTGGGATACAAACATACTACATTGTCATATGTTGTGCTGTAGTTCACAGTGTACAACTGCCGTGTAGGTAGGGGTATGGCAGCAAAGACTAGGGTGGATTACCAGTGAAACTGTAAATGTGCATTGCATGCATTGCATGGGATGACAATATTCTCCATCCATTAGCTTGATACATACCCCCAGTGTGAGGCTGTGCATTGTACCTCAAACAGTGTGCCGAGTGCTGGTGTGTACTAGTTTGTTGTATGGAGTGTGCCAGGCACTGTCACACAGTTGTTGGCTGAGCACTGATATGTGGTAATTTACATGCGTATCCCCTGATAGACAGACAGATGCGATATATGTCAGTTCAGTGATATCAGTACAGTAGAGTTTTACGTGTGCCATATAACTTGCTCACATATTTTTCTTTTTCTTCCAGGGTGATGGTGCATCAGCGCAACCCCTGTTATTCAGCTGCAGAGGATGAGGAGATACACAGGAGCCTGGTGCGGGATTTTTCCACACTGTTTTCCAGGACCAGCCAGAACCAGCAGGAGAGGGCTGCACTGTGGCAAGACCTTGTCCATCGGGTAAATGACATAGGCACGCATAACCAGACATATGAGCAGGTACGCCACCACTGCAGTGATTTAATTAGAAATGTCCGTCAGCGTGCATCTGATATCCACAGACAGCAGCTTGCCACAGGTGGTGGGGTACCTATCCACCCCCCCTCACCAGAGTGGAGAAGCTCCTCCTAAGTGTTGTGGCTCCAGGCCAACAACAACAACATCCACAGACATGTGTCATGATGGAGGCTGGAGCCACCCAGCATGTGGACATGGAATGTGCAGGTAACATGCCATATCTGTAGCTGACTGTTCTCTGCACTGGTAGTTCATGCATGTGTGAGATGTGTACTGTGTGTGTAGCTGTTATCCTGCCTATTCTTGTGCAAAATTGATATTCTGAATATCATCAGTACACCTGTGAAAGCCAACTGTTGTACTACTGTACTGTATCATACTCACAGTATCAATGGCACAGTTGTGGCCACTGACAATAACTCTCTTATTTGTGCAGGTCCCTCTGGAGTAACAGCAAGGCAGCCAATCCATGCTGGTGAGTGTGTAATAACAATACTATCAATACTAATAATAATATTAATACTTATAATACCCTCAAACAGTATTGTGTATGTGTTGGATTGCAGGTGTGTGTGTGTTTGTATCTGCTGTATTGAGGAGTGTGCCCGTGTGCCCGTGTGCATGTGTGCATGTGCCCGTGTGCATGTGTGCATGTGCCTGTGTGCATGTGTGCATGTGTGTATGTGTGTATGTATGCATGTGCCCGTGTGCATGTGTGCATGTGCCCGTGTGCATGTGTGCATGTGCCTGTGTGCATGTGTGCATGTGTGCATGTGCCCATGTGCATGTGCATGTGCCCGTGTGCATGTGTGCATGTGCCCGTGTGCATCTGTGGTAACATTGTGTACACATTGTAAATTGTGTTTCCTGTCTTCCTCTCACAGGTTCTGGTGTTGCTCTGTTGGCGTGCAGCAGGGAACCTGAAGCCACTGCTGGGGATAGTGATAATGATGATACATGTGTAATGGCACAGGGAGGTGTGACAGGGTCTGTTGTTGGTCAGCCAATCGACAGTACACAGCAGTCAACCCCATCAATGCGCACAGTCATCCTGCTGATAAATCCATTGTCACCAATGTCCATAGGTGAGGGACAGCATACAGCGGGCATTGACCAGGGTAATGTCGTATCAGTGGCACATGCATCCCCTCACAGCAGCCATGGCCAGAGTCCTGACATGGTACCACACAGGCAGATGTCCAGGGGTTCTCGTGGGAGCATCCGTGGTCATACTGCCCCTGTCAGACGTGCCCACAGAGGTCTTTCAACCTCAGCTATGTTCCGGGCTGTAATGCAGGCACAGGCACGTATGAAGCGGTACACCAGACAAGGTCTGAGGGAGCTTAGAGCACATCACACTGCTATGAATGACACTATGCGTGACATTGCGGCTGCCATCCGTACTGTCAGCGAGGTCATTGACAGACGTTGTGGGGACACATTAGATCTGTTCCACAACTACATGTCCATGAGCCAGGGCAATGCAGGATGGTTGAGGCGTCGACGTGGACGTATGCCGGCAACATCATCAGCTGGCAGTCATCGCGGATGACAACAAACCCGCAACTGCTCCCATAGTGCCAGTACCAGCCCCCAGCAATGCTGGGTCTGTGCTGTCATCAGACCGTCCTAGAAGACCACGTGCATGTGGCTCTGGACAGTCTCAGCAGGGACATGTGTCCAGTCATCAACCAACTGCTTCTGATGACAGTACCCAGTCTGGCTTAGTAACTGATACTGTCCGTAGCACCCCTGCCAGGCACAGGTACCATGTCCTTGGCCGGAGACAGTGATCTGTATGACCTGGCAGGTACAGTCTGTGGCTGTCCACAAACACCCATATATGGCAGCCATGTGGTGGAACTGCGTGCATGCATACACACATGCATAATGCTAACACCTACGGCTAACACATACACACACACACCGCATCAACATTGCCCCATTTTGTACTGTTGTCCCTCACTAACACACACACACATACATGTTGATTGGATGTGTCAATGGCAGACTCTGGCATACCAAGTACACACCCTGTGCATATGATGAAACTGTGCCACCTCCTGCAATCTGTAACATTGATGCAGGAACGGGATAGGATGGTACTGATGCACAGGGTGACTACATAGCACTGTAGTAATATTATCATGTTGTTTACAGTACAGTGTAATGATATCAATGTGGGTATATCCCAGCATGCCTGATGCATTAACAGTATGATTGTCATTGTAGTGTTTTTATACACCAGTGTTAATTCCAAAAGTGTAATGTCTGCACATGTTTGCATTCTGGTGGTAAGGCTGAAAACACAAACCCACCTACATAGGTATCACAGGGGATAAGAAACTGGAAGCAATGATACTCAATGCCAGACATCTAAACCACAAGATGCATGCAGTCCAAACTCTACTCAGCATGGAGAATGTTGATATCTGTGCAGTAACAGAAACCTGGTTCAAGGCTCCCAAGAGCACCCTAGCACTACCAGGTTACACCTCATACCATGCTTTACAGCCCCAAAACATGGAACTAACTACGAAAGTAGGGTGAGTATCAATAGATGTCAAGGATACCGACACCCCCAGGTTGGTGCCACAGCATAAAGCATCACAGACTATCCACGTGCAACTAACAGTGGGTAAAACTGCCTTCCAGTTCAAAGCCTGCTACAGACCACCCTCCTAAACCCAGGTAACCCACTTGGCCTACTTATGAACACATGTAAATATGAAGGTGTCTCCAAACAACATGATATTGGGCAACTTCATCTACCCACACATAGACTGGGAGCATTACTGTAGCTCCAACACCCTAGGCCAAAGGTTCCTAGAATTCATAAGCTCAAATGCTATGGAACAACTTGTTACCACTCTCACAAGAGGGGAGAACATACTGCACCTGATCATCACCAACATGGGGACTCTATGCTCCAGACCAGAAGTGTATCCCTCACTGGTAAGATCATACCATAAAGTAATCTCACTGTATATTCACATACCAACCCCAGCCCCTGCCCAGAAACCACAGTGAAAAAGTTGTCTAAAGCAAATTCCACACACCTCAAAACCGAGACAGAGGTGGAATCCTTCAAAGCCCCCAGGCCTGTGGAAAATACGGCCCACACTGCTGAATCCTTTATAAACGCATTCTATGAACACCTTCAGGAATGCACAGATCATGCAATTCCAGGTATAACCATGACCCAATCCTCCAAAGACAGGCATCCTTTCTGGTGGACCCCAGCCACATAACGGAAAACAATAGAAGGAGGAAGCTACTACATGATCGAGCAATATCCCAGAAAGGGAAGGCATCTCTGTTCAGTATTTTGAAAACATTATGGGCACTCATAAAATCATCTAAGGCCAGCTTCAAGAGAAATATTGCACAAGACACTAAGGATAATCACAAGGCTTTCTTTACTTATGTTAGGAATCTGGGTGGGAATTACCAGATATGCTCAGAAGTTGTCCTAAATGACAAGGAATACACCTAAGCCACATACATTGCCAACATCATTGCTGACAGGTTCAGCACAAACATCTCACCCCCTCCCCACCATAACGGCAAATATATATCCCAGCAGAGTGATGCCCCCCTGACATCTGAGATGCTCAGTCGCCCTCTCCAAAGCAAAAACACAGCATCAATGGGAGCAGACAGTGTCCCAGGCTGCATCCTACATGAACTCCAAGAAGACCTAAACACAAACATAAAACTACTGTTCAATCCCAGCCTTACTACAGGATTTGTACCCAAGGAGTGGCGTACAGCAACAGTGATCCCTCTCCACAAAGGTGGTGTCTCAACGGATCCTGGAAACTATCACCCCATACTCCTGACTAGCTTGGTCTGCAAAGCTATGGAAAGGATCATCATAGACCTCATAAATAAAGCTATTGGGGACCTACAGACACTGGATCCTACCCAGTTTGGCTTTGTTCAGGGCACATCCTGCCTCTTAAACCTGGTCGATGTCTTTGAAACAGTCACCAAGGCCAGTGATGAGGGGAAGATGTTCAACACAGCCTACGTGGACCTCGCAAAAGCCTTCGATACAATACCGCACTCGGGCATTATAGAGACGCTCACCAGCATAACTATAAACCCCTATGTCACTAGATGGATTGCAAACTGGCTCATGGACAGAACACACATGGTCAGAATTGCTGGAGCCATGTCACACTCCAAACCAGTTACAAGTGGCGTCCCACAGAGTTCAGTCCTGGGACCTCTCTTGTTTGGTATATATTTCTTGGAGGTACAGGCCAACACAAATGGACTGTGGCTGAGCAGGTTCGCAGATGACTGCAAACTGGGCTCCATAATCAACTCACCAGCCAACAGAAGCATCCTACAAAAGGGCCTCATAGAAACAGACAACTGGTGCCAGAGCCATGGCCTCAAGCTAAATGCCAAAACGTGTGTAGTCATCCCCTTTGGCAAGAACAAAGTTCCCACAAATTAACACATAGGTGGTAAGCCATTAAGTACTGTACACATGATTAGGGACCTGGGGACCCGAGTTGATAGCAAACTCTCATTTGACAACCACATGGTTGTAGTGGTTACACAGACAGTTTATATAGGCCACCTAATCATGAAGGGATTCACAGCAAGATCACGGGAGGTCATCGTGCCTCTTCAGTCATCCCTCATCAGGCCCATAATTGAGTACAATGCCCCTTTTGTGATGTACCTTACCAGAGACCTGTCCTGCAGCAACTGAAAAGTCCACAAAAGTACCTCACCAAGGGGATCAAAGGGCTCCAACAGATGCCTGACATATAGAACCATGTCCAATCTGGAATTAATGGACATGCTGCACCTCAGAAAATCCAATTTCCATGGAGCTGTGCGCTCGTGACACTTGCACCTCAGCACTTACATAAATAGGACATGCTGGAGGGACAGATTCATAACCCAGAGGCTCCCTTCACTCTGGAATAAAATCACAGTCCAGGTTAGGGAGAGTCCCTTAATGACTCTCTGCAAGAGGACTGTTGCCGAGTGGATGGGAGATTGTAGGTTTACCCTGGGTTTCACATCTGTGTCACTGTTACACAGAGGCTGAGTATACTAACCTGGAAAAAGGCCATATAAAAATACATTTAAAATGGGTGGCGAAAGACAAACACAGTCTGGCTAGGCTTATAACTGCCCTAGGGCAGATAGCCTAGTATGAACCTATGAACTATACAATCCTAA
>NC_056747.1:32996372-33046372 GCF_019279795.1 Protopterus annectens
GCAAGGCTCAAAAGACAAACCCACCTCCCTAAAAAACACAAGTGGAAAAAAACTAAGGGTAATGCTGCTCAATGCCAGAAGTCTAAACCTCAAGATGCACGCTCTGGAAGCCCTCCTCAGTATGGAGAACATCGATGTCTGTGCAGCGACTGAAACCTGGTTCAAGGCTCCTGGGAGCACCCCAGCACTACCAGGTTATACCTCATATCATTCTTTTTGGCCCCAAAACTTGGACCGAACCACAAAAGGAGGGGGAGTATCCATATTCATCAAAAATACCCACACCTCCAGGTTAGTGGCAACGCATGAAGCATTGGAGACCATCCATGTGCAACTAACCATAGGCAAAACTGCCCTACATTTTGTAGCATGCTACAGACCACCCTGTCAAACTCAGGAACCCCACTCAGCCTTCCTGAAGACACTGGAGGGTATGAATGTCTCTCCAAATACCATCATATTGGGAGACTTCAACTACCCAAACATAGACTGGGAGCATTACTCAAGCCCCAACACCCTAGGCCAAAGGTTCCTAGAATTCATAAACTCAAATGCAATGGAACAACTAGTCACCACTCCCACAAGAGGAGATAATATACTAGACCTGATCATCACAAACATGGGGACACAATGCTCCACACCGGAAGTATACCCCTCATTGGTGAGATCAGACCATAAATTAATCTCACTGGAAATCCACATCCCGCCCCCACCCCCAGCACAAAAGATCACAGTGAAGAATTTCTCAAAAGCCGACTTCACACTTCTTAAGACTGAAGTGGTATCCTTCAAGACCCCTGGGCCAGTGGAAACCACAGCCCACACCGCTGAATCCTTTATAAACGCTTTCTACGGACACCTTCAAGAATGCATGGATCATGCAATCCCAAATAAGACCCATTCTCCCAAAGGCAGGCTGTCTGGTGGACCCCAGCCATTAACAAGCTTTACAACAGGAGGAGGAAGCTACTACATGACAGAGCAAAATCCCCAAAAGGGAAGGCATCTCTGATCAGTACTAGCAAACAACTATGATCACTCATAAACTCATCCAATGCCAACTTTGAGAGAAAAATCGCAAAAGACACTAAAGACAATCACAAGGCCTTCTTTAGTTATGTTAGAATCCTGGGTGGAAACTCCCACATATGCTCAGAGTTAGTCCAAAATGACAAAAAATACACTGAACACACAGACATTGGCAACATACTGGCAGACAGGTTCAGTGCAAATTTCTCCCCACCTCCCCCCCAAAAGGAGACATATCTATCCCAGCAGAGTGTAGCCTCCCTGACATCTCAAATGCCCAGGTGAGAGCCGCCCTCTCCAAAGCTGAAAACGCAGCATCAATAGGACCAGACGGTGTCCCGGGTTGTGTGCTACATGAACTCCAAGAGGAACTAAACCTGCACATAAGGCTGATGTTTAATCTTAGCCTTACTACAGGATATGTACCCAAAGAATGGTGTACAGCAACAGTGGTCCCACTCCACAAAGGATGTGCTTCTACGGACCCTGGAAATTAACGCCCTATAAGCTTGACGAGCCTGGTCTGCAAAGCTATGGAGAGGATCATTATGGAACTCATAAACAAAGACATTGGGGACCTACAGACACTGGATCCTACCCAATTCAGCTTTGTCAAGGGCAGATCCTGCCTTTTGAACCTGGTCGACTTTTTTGAAACAGTCACTAAGGCCATTGATGAGGGTAAGGCAGTTCACACAGCCTACCTTGATCTTGCAAAAGCCTTCGACACAATACCCCACTCTGGCATCATAGACAAGCTCACCAGCTTAAATGTAAACCCATATGTCATAAGATGGGTTGCAAACTGGCTCAAGGACAGAACCCACAAGGTCAGAATTGCTGGAGCCATGTCAGACTCTAAGCCAGTCACAAGCGGTATCCCACAGGGCTCAGTCCTGGGACCCCTCTTGTTAGGCATTTATTTCTCCAAGGTGCAAGCAAACATAGGAGGATTGTGGCTGACAAAGTTCGCAGATGACTGCAAACTGGGTGCCATAATTGATACTCCAGTGGACACAAGCATCCTTCAGAAAGGCCTCGTAGAAACAGATAACTGGTGCCAGAGCCATGGCCTTAAACTGAACACCAAAAACTGTATAGTCATACCCTTTGGGAAAAACAAATTACTCACAAATTACCACATAGTTGGTAATCCATTAAGAACGGAAGAAGTAGTCAGGGACCTAGGGACCCAAGTTGACAGTAACCTCTCATTTGACACTCACCTTGCCAAGGTGGTTAGGAAGACCTTCTATATTACCCACCTTATCATGATAGGATTCACATCTAGATCAAGAGAGGTCATCGTGCCCCTATACTCTTCCCTTATCAGGCCCATAATTGAGTACAATCCCCATTTGGGATGTACCTTACCCAACACCTGCAGCAGTTAGACAGACCCCAAAAGTACCTCACCAAGAGGATCAAGAGTCTCAAACATATGTCATATGCTGCCCGGCTGAAGAAACTACAGCTCTATTCAGTCGCATACCGCCTACTCAGAGGCGATCTATGCCTGATGTACAAGGCCATGTCCAATCCGGAACTAATGGACATGCTCCACCTCAGAAAATCCAAATCCACCAGAGCCATGAGAGCGAGAGATTTGAACCTCAACACAGAAATAAATAGGACGTGCTGGAGGGACAGATTCATAACCCAGAGGCTCCCTACACTGTGGAACAGAATCCCAGTCCATATTAGGCAGAGCCCCTCACTGACTCTCTTCAAGAGAAATCTTGTGGATGGGAGTTCGTAGGTTTACCCCGGGGTCATCTCTGTGTCACTACTAGACAGAGCCACAGTAAACTAAACCCTAAATGGGCATAGTATTCTCATTCCAAGGGGTGGCAAAAGCCACATACACTCTGGCTAGGCTTATAAATGCCCTAGGGCAGATAGCCTAGTATGAACCTATGAACCTATGAACCTATATACATCACAGATATACACACCTCTGGGTTGTTACCACTGCACTAAGCATGACAAGCCATACATATACAATTACCATTGTGCAAAACTGCCTTTTGGTTTGGTGTGTAGTTCAGACCACCCCCTCCCATATCCAGGAACCACACTTGGCTTCCCTGGGAACAGTGTGGGATATGAAGGTGTTCACATACGCCATTACAGTGGTTAACTTCAGGTACAGGAATATTGACTGGGGGAACTACTCAGGCCTCAACAACATCGCCCTACAGCCACTACAATTTGTGAATCCATGTGCTATGGCAGAACCAGTCACAACAGCCACAAGGGGGAATACAAATTGGACCTGATCATCCCCAACATGGGGACTCTATGTTCCACACCAGAGGTAGACCACCATTGTTAAGATATGACCATAACCAACTTTCCCTGGACGTCCATATCCGATCCCCACCCCCAGGCAAGGAAATCACTGCTAACAAAGTATTTCTCAAAAGCAGACTTTGCACTTGTGAAGACTGGGGTGGAATACTTCAAAGGCCCTGTGCTGGAGGATTATACAGCCCAATCTGCAGAATCCTTTACAAATTCATTCTGTGAGCACCTGCAGGTTTTCATTGATCATGCTATCCCAAATAAAACCAAGACTCCTCCACAACAGGAGACCTGTCTGGTTGACACCAGCCATATATAAGCTGTACAACAGAAGGAGGGAGCTAATACATAACAGAGCAATATCCCACAGAGGGAGGACATCTCTGAACAGTATTGACAAGACACTTCAATCCCTCAAAATCATCACTTGCAAGTTTTGACAGTGAAATTGCCCAGACACTACAGATAAGGCTCCCCTCAGTCTGGAATTGAATCCCAATTAATGTTAGACATAGCCCCTCGCCAACCCTCTTCCAGCAAACTCCAGCCACATGGATATGACATTGCAAATTCAACCCCTGGGATCTCTACCGTGTCCCTGCTTGACAGAGGCACAGCAAACTAGCCTTAAATGGTGCCTTCTGTGACCTACTTTACAGAGGCACAGTAGGCTACTGTACTGGGGAGGCAGACGCCAAATACACTCCGGCTAGGCTTATGCATTCCCTAGGGCAAACAGCCTACTATCGACCTCTGCACCCATATGTTTATGTTTGGGATGCACAATATTTGTTGCTGATAAACTGTTTGCAGGTCTTTATTGCCATAGCTTTCCCTGTTTCTATGAACAACTTGTGTATCTGTGGAAGATGTTTGATCATGACAGGGTTCCAGTATATTACTTATGTCTCTATTGTCATTTAACTGTGTGCCCTGGGCAGATTGCTGTATTGTGGGAGGTTCCTGGCTTAACACATACAAATGCAGATATGTGTGGCCGACTGCTATACTGAGACATGGCCTAAGTGTGTGAGCATGCCCAGTTCAGGCTTTCCATGGTTTGTTGCCTGACATATGCTATACTGAGACATGGCCTAAGTGTGTGAGCATGCCCAGTTCAGGCTTTCCATGGTTTGTTGCCTGACATATGTACTCATTTATCAAAGTGTGTGAGCATGCCCAGTGTGACCTTTCCATATGTTGAGATCTGAGGTCCACTACATTTGTGGTTGTGTGTGAACTTGAACAATAGTTGACATTTATAGTGTGTGTGTTGGAAGTCATGTTGTGTTCTTACTGCCCAACTGCTTTGTGTCTGAACCCAACAGGGATTATGCTGTGCCTGCAGGGTTTCCATGGGACAGTTTGCATACACTTGTCAACATTCTTTAATACTGACCAAACACTGTAATATTGTCATAGTGCAGTGGTTCAGTCCTTTCACTCTGGTGCACAGTATCCTGGGTTTGAGTCCCATCACTGCTTTAAATATTCATACTGAGCACACCAGACTAAGGTATGACCATGTTGCATTTTGTTCAGCTATGGCCTACTTAAACCAGGCTTGTCCAACATTACTAGTGTATTCCGCAACTTGGGTGGACATTGACAAACACTAGGCTATGTGCCCTAGGGCATTTCTAATCCTAGTCAGAGTGTGTTTGTCCTTCAACACACATATTAACTGGTGTTTGCCATGACATTTTTCAAGGTTAGTATACTGTGCCTCTGTCTAACTGTGACATAAAAGTGATACCGGGGTAAACCTACGATCTCCCATCCACTCATCAAGATTCCTGTTGAAGAGAGTCAATGAGGGACTCTGCCTAACCTGGACTGGGATTTTATTCCAGAGTGAAGGGAGCCTCTGGGTTATGAATCTGTCCCTCCAGCATGTCCTATTTATTTCAGTGCTGAGGTTCAAGTCTCTCGAGCGTGTAGCTCGATGGGATTTGGATTTTCTGAGGTGCAGCATGTCCATTAATTCCGGGTTGGACATGGCTTTATACGTCAGGCACAGATCGCCTCTGAGCAGGCAGTATGCCACTGAGTAGAGCTAGAGTTTCTTTAATCGGGCAGCATATGGCATCTGTTTGAGCCCTTTGATCCTCTTGGTGAGGTACTTTTGGGGTCTTTCCAGTTGCTGCAGGTGTCTGGTAAGGTACATCCCAAAAGGGGCATTGTATTCAATTATGGGCCTGATGAGGGATGAGTAAAGAGGCACGATGACCTACCCTGATCTAGATGTGAATCCCTTCATGATTAGGTGGGCTATATAAAATGTTTTTCTAACCACTTTGGCCACATGGTTGTCAAATGAGATTGCTATCAACTTGGGCCCCAGGTCCCTAATTACTTCTTCTGTACTTAATGGATTACCACCTATGTGGTAATTTGTGGGCACTGTTTTTGCCAAAGGGGATGACTATACACATTTTGGCGTTTAGCTTGAGACCATGGCTCTGGCACCAGTTGTCTGTTTCTATGAGTCCCTTTTGGAGAATGCTTGTGTCAGCTGGAGAGTTGATTATGATACCCAGTTTCCAGTCATCTGCGAACTTGGTCAGCCACAGTCCTTCCGTGTTGGCCTGTACCTCTGAGAAATATATACCGAACAAGAGAGGTCCCAGGACTGAGCCTTGTGGGACGCCACTTGTAACTGGTTTGGAGTCCGACATGGCTCCAGCAATTCTAACCATGTGGGTTCTGTCCTTGAGCCAGTTTGCAACCCATCTAGTGACATAGGGGTTTATATTTAAGCTGGTGAGCTTATCTATAATGCCCGAGTGGGGTATCGTATCGAAGGCTTTTGCGAGGTCCAGGTAGGCTTTGTGGACCACCTTCCCCTCGTCAATGGCCTTGGTGACTGTTTCAAAGAAATCAACCAGGTTTAAGAGGCAGGATCTGCCCTACACAAAGCCGAACTAGGTAGGATCCAGTGTCTGTAGGTCCCCAATATCTTTATTTATGAGTTCCATGATGATCCTTTCCATAGCTTTGCAGACCAAGCTAGGCAGGCTTATGGGGCAATAGTTTCCAGGATCCGTTGAGGCACCACCTTTGTGGAGAGGGACCACTGTTGCTGTATGCCACTCTTTGGGTACATATCCTGTAGTAAGGCTGAGATTGAACAGTAGTTTTATGTTTGGGTTTAGCTCTTCTTGGAGTTCATGTAGGACACAGCCCGGGACACTGTCTGGTCCCATTGATGCTGTGTTTTTTGCTTTGGAGAGGGCAGCTCTTACTTGAGCATCTGAGATATCAGGGGGGCAGCACTCTGCTGGGATAGATATTTGCCCTTTTGGTAGTGGGGGGGGGAGAAGTTTGTGCTGAACCTGTCAGCTAGGATGTTGGCAATGTCTGTGGGTTTGGTGTATTTTTTGTCATTTTGGACTAATTCTGAGCATATCTGGGAATTCCCACCCAGGTTCCTAACATAACTAAAGAAAGCCTTGTGATTATCCTTAGTGTCCTGTGCAATTTTTCTCTTGAAGCTGGCCTTAGACAATTTTATGAGTGCCCGTAGTTTTTTGCTAATACTGATCAGACATGCCTTCCCTTTTTGGGATTTTGCTCTATCATGTAGTAGCTTCCTCCTTCTATTGTATAGTTTGTTTATGGCTGGGGTCCACCAGACAGGACGTCTGCCTTTGGAGGACTGGGTCTTTGTTTTATTTGGGATTGCATGATCCATGCATTCCTGAAGGTGTTCATAGAATGCGTTTATAAAGGATTATGCGGTCTGGGCCATATTTTCCACAGGCCCATGGGCTTTGAAGGATTCCACCTCAGTTTTGAGGAGTGTGAAATTTGCTTTAGAGAAGTTTTTCACTGTGGTTTTCAGGGCAGGGGGTGGAGTCGGGATGTGAATATCCAGTGAGATTAGTTTATGGTCTGATCTTACCAGTGAGGGATACACTTCTGGTCTGGAGCATAGAGTCCCCATGTTGGTGATGATCAGGTCCAGTATGTTTTCCCCTGTTGTGGGAGTGGTAACAAGTTGTTCCATACCATTTGAGTTTATAAATTCTAGGAACCTTTGGGCTAGGGTGTTGGAGCTAGAGTAATGCTCCCAGTCTATGTTTGGGTAGTTGAAGTTGCCCAATATAATGGTGTTTAGAGAGACCTTCATATTTTCCATTGTTCTCAGGAAGGCCGAGTGGGTTTCCTGGGTTTGGGAGGGTGGTCTGTAGCAGGCTATAAACTGGAAGGCAGTTTTACCTACTGTTAGTTGCACATGTATAGTCTCTGATGCTTCGTGCTGTGCCACCAGCCTGGAGGTGTGGGTATCTTTGACGAATATTGATACTCCCCCCTCCTTTTGTGGTTTGGTCCAAGTTTTGGGTCCGAAAAGCATGGTAAGAGGTATAACCTGGTAGTGCTGGGGTGCTCTCAGGAGCCTTGAACCAGGTTTCTGTTACTGCACAGATATCGATGTTCTCCATGCTAAGGAGAGTTTCGAGTGCGTGCATCTTGAGGTTTAGACTTCTGGCATTGAGTAGCATTACTCTTAGTTTCTTATCCCTTGTGATACCTATGGAGGTGGGTTTGTCTTTTGAGCCTTGCCTAAAAAAGGCACTATGGGGGTAGCAAGAGCCTTTGCCAATAGCCCTTTGATCCTCCTGGTGAGGTACTTTTGGGGTCTTCCCAGTTGCTGGAGGTGTCTGCTAAGGTTCATCCCACAAGGGGCATTGTACTCAATTGTGAGCCTGATGAAGGATGACTGAAGAGGCACGATGACCTCCTCTGATGTAGATGTGAATACCTTCATGATTAGGTGGGTATATGAAATGTTATTATAACCACTACGGCCACGTGGTTGTCAAATGCGGGATTTCTATCAACTTGTGTCCCCAGGTCTCTTATTACTTCTTCTGTACTTAATGGGTTACCTCCTATGTGGTAATTGGTGGGCACTTACTGTTTTTCCAAAGGGGATGACTATACACTTTTTTGCGTTTAGCTTGATGACATGGCTCTGGCACCAGTTGTCTGTTTCTATGAGGCCCTTTTGTAGGATGCTTGTGTCAGCTGGAGGGTCAGATATGGCACCCAGTTTGTAGTCATCTGCAAACTTGTTCAGACACAGTTCTTCCACGTTGGCCTGTACCTCCGAGAAATATATACCAAACAAGGGGGGTCCCAGGACCAAGCCTTGTGGGATGCCAGTTGTAGCTGGTTTGGACTCTGACATGGCTCCAGCATTTCTGACCATGTCAGTTCTGTCCTTGAGCCAGTTTGCAACCCATCTAGTGACATAGGGGTTTATATTTAAGCTGGTGAGCTTATCTATAATGACCAAGTGGGGTATTGTATGGAAGGCTTTTGCAAGGTCCAGGTAGGCTGTGCGGACCACCTTCCCCTCATCAATGGCCTTGGTGACTGTTTCAAATGACTCAACCAGGTTTAAGGGGTAGGATCTGCCCTTAAGTAAGCCACACTGGGTAGGGTCCAGTGTCTGTAGGTCCCCAGTATCTTTATTTCTGAGGTCCATGATGATCCTTTCCATAGCTTTGCAGACCAAGCTAGTCAGGATTCTGGGGTGATAGTTTGCAGTATCCATTCAGGCACCACCTTTGTGGAGAGGGACCACTGTTGCTGTACACTGCTCTTTGGGTACATATCCCGTGGTAAGGCTGAGATTGAACAGTAGTTTTATTTGGTGTTCAATTCTTCTTGAACTTCATGTTGGACGCAGTCAGGGACACCATCTGGTCCCATTGATGCTGTGTGTTTTGCTTGGGAGATGCTGGCTGTTACCTGAGCATCTGCAATGTCAGGGGGCCAGCACTCTGCTGGGATAGATGTTCGGCCTTTTGGTGGGGGGGGGGAGTTTGCACTGAACCTGTCAGGTTGGATGTTGGCAATGTCTGTGGGTTTGGTGCATTGTTTGTCATTTTGGACTAATTCTGAGCATATCTGGGAATTCCCACCCAGGTTCCTACCATCAGTAAAGAAAGCCTTGTGGTTATCCTTAGTGTCCTGTACAATTTTTATCTCGTAGCTGGCCTTAGAGGATTTTATGTGTGGCCATAGTTTTTTGTCATAATACTGATCAGTGATGCCTTCCCTTTTTGGGTTTTGCTCTATCATGAAGTAGCTTCCTCCTTCTCTTGCATGGTTTGTTGATGGCTGGAGTTCACCACACAGGATGCCTGCTTTTGGAGGATTGGGTATTGGTTTTATTTGGATTGCATAATCCATGCATTCCTGAAGGTGTTCATAGCATGCATTTATAAAGGGTTCTGAGGGCTGGGCCATATTTTCCACAGGCACAATGGCTTTAATGGATTCCACCACAGTTTGGAGGAGTGCATAATTTGCTTTACACATGTTTTTCACTGTGGTTTTCTGGCCAGGGACTGGGGTCAGGATGTGAATATCCAGTGAGATTACTCTATGGTCTGATCTTACCAGTGAGGGATACACTTCTCATCTTGGCCATAGAGTCCCCATGTTGGTGATTATCAGGTCCAGTATGTTTACCCCTCTTGTGGGAGTGGTGACAAGTTGTTCCATAGCATTTTGGTTTATGAATTCTAGGAACCTTTGGCCTAAGGTGTTGTAGCTAGAATAATGCTCCCAGTCTATGTTTGGGTAGTTGCAGTCGCCCAGTATAATGCTGTTTGGAGAGACCTTCATATTTTCATGTGTTCTCAAGTAGGCCAAGTGGGGTTCCTGGATTTAGGAGGGTGGTGTGTAGCAGGCTACGAACTGGGAGGCAGTTTTAGCCACTGTTACTTGCACGTGGATAGTCTGTGCTGCTTCATGCTGTGGCACCAACCTGGGGGTGTGGGTATCCTTGACAATTATTGATACTCACCCTCCTTTTGTAGTTTGTTCCATGTTTTGGGGCTGTAAAGCATGGTATGAGGTGTAACTGGTAGTGCTAGGGTGCTCTTGTGAGCCTTGAACCAGGTTTCTGTTACTGCACAGATATCAACATTTTCCATGCTGAGGAGAATTTGGACTGCATGCATCTTGCAGTTTAGACTTCTGGCATTGGGTAGCATTAATTCTAGTTTCATATCCCTTGTGATACCTATGGAGGTGGGTTTGTGTTTTGAGCCTTACCTATTCAAGGCACTATGGGGGTGACAACAGCCTTTGCCAGTATCCAAAAGGCCAGGGGTGATAGGTGCAAGCCATCCCTAGCGGAGCATCGTGTCTTGCTCAGCATGTCATCCCAGGCTGACAGGCATTGGATCCCCTTTGACTAACAACAATACTTAAGCCAATTGTTGCAACTGATCATCTTATCTTCATATTGTGGCATCATGCTTGGTGAGGGTAGGATGTTACTCAGGGTCATCACGTTTGCATATACTACATGGTGTTACATTGCTTAACACATGGCAATCATGCCTCAGGTAGTGCTGCAGGGCTGCCTATGTTGGATGCACATACTACACTCCCTGTACATGTTTGAAAGCAGGTTGTGTCAACTTAGGCATCCCTTTTACTATATGTGTGAGTCAGAGAGGTATCATTTCCAGGGTTCCTACTGAGCCAGTGTATGTGCTATGCATTGCCTCTTTGCCAAGGCCAAGGCATACTGGGCATGCCTCCTTCTGCCTACTGGGGCAGGCTCAGGTTGTTCCTCCTCCGAGTCACGCTCTGCCTGTGATGGCCTTGGCAATGGTGGGGGGCTGTTTTGGCCGGGCTTATGCTGGTCATGCTGCAACTGTTTTTGCAGAATCATATTATGTAGCATAGCACATGTCATGACAATTTGGGTACATGTAGTTGGTGAGTACTGCAAGGCTCCACCAGATGTGTCCAAGCACCGGAACCGTGACTTGAGCAGCCCAAACACACGCTCTATTACATTACGTGTTTGTGCGTGTGCCTTATTATGGCATTCCTGTTCAGGTGTGTGTGCATTTCTGATGGGTGTCATCAGCCACGGCTCCAGTGCATAGCCAGCATCCCCCAGTAGGTGACCATGTGGGATGTCCCCATTGGCAAATGTCTGGTACAGCTGCGTCAGATGCCAGATATGGGAATCATGGTAGCTTCCAGGGCAGCCAGCACACACATTCATTATTATGCCCTGGGGCATCACACACAACCTGGCAGTTGATGGAGGGGAAGCCCTTGCGGTTAATGGAGGCCCTACCCCACTCACCGTCTGGTGCTTTGATGCATATATGCGTGCAGTCTATTGCACCCATTACCTCAGGGTATTCCGCTATTTTCTGGAAGAGACACATATTGCTGGCCAATACCTCACGTGAATTGGGGAAATATACATGATCACCGACATCTGCTGACATGGCATCCAGGAACTGGTGCAGTACCCTGGATGCTGATGCCTGTGATATCCCCATCATATATCACCAGTTGGTCTCTGGAAGGTACCTGTTGCTAGTATTCTTAGGCCAACACATACCTTGGTTTCCACTGGGATGGGTTCCCCTCTGTTGGTTTTGTGTGTGAGGCATGGCCTGCAAAGCTCAACAATTTGCTGCAGGATAGTCTGTCCACTCTATAGCGCTCCACTATCTCCAGCTCATGTAACCCCTGGTAGGTGACCCTGGGCCTGTACACTCTTCTCCGTCTCCTCACTGTGGGTTGTCCGGCAGCATTTGCATTGTCACCACCCTCAGCATGTTGCATATGTCACCTTATAACTGCTATGGCAGCCCCTAGCATTTTTTGTCTGAGTGAAGCTTTTTCAGTTTTCACTTCTAGTAGCTTACTCCAGTGTTGCAGTGTCTGTTGAGAGAAACATACTGCACTGTTGTTTGCAGAGTTTTCAGTGCTGGGCTGGGCTACTGTTCTGCCTGTGTAATTGCCTGATTCTGATTGTTTTCACCTGCTAGCTATGCTAGTACCTGGTAGCTTCCTACAATTTGTTGTGCTTCCTTTTTCCTCTCTGTTTCCTCAGGGGGGAGCGACTCGCATACAAGGGAAAACACGTGCACAGCAGCTAACATGCGCGCACCCATGCTTAGATGGACTACAACTTGCTTATTCGGGTTAAAACGGGCGCACACCAGCGCAAATGCACTTATAACTCTTTAAACAGCCTTATACATGCTTACTCCAGCTTAAACACGCGCACTCACGCTTACACGCACGCACTCCATCTTACTCGGGCTTCCCAGCACACACACGCACGCATGCACGCTCAGCAAGAAACGTTGGTGTTATCCACAGTGTACACCTTCCATTTCTTGGCTTTCCCATGTCTACCTGTTGACACACCTCTTTCCATGATGTCTAACTGACAGCTTTCACATCCCACTCTGCTCCAATGACCTTCATTTCTTTCATACATACTCCCCTGTGATGTCACCTATCTCCTACTCTGTTACTCCCCCTTATCTTACTCCTACACTCCAGGGAATGTGCTAATTTGCTATGTTAAAGTGCGATTCACTATCCTAGCACTCATTTACATAGGATTGCCTACTAATGCTTAGTTACATGTCTTACACTGAGCTTCCCCCCTTAGCAACCCTATTCAGTGGCCATGTTGTTTTCAGCCTGCTTTTCCCTTACATTGTATATTGATGGTTTGCATAAAACCCACGTTTATGGGTTTTAAATATTTTTCTGTTGATTTTTTTTTTTTAGCGCAGCCCATTTGTGCAGCACTGCGCTACGTTTAAACATTTTTATTTTAATTTTGCATGGAGGAACATTGCCAGTGGTGACATATTTGGCCATTGGCATGCTTCCTGGAACACATGCAACCTTTATTTGGAGCTGACAAGGCTCCATTGTGCTATTTGCAGAACGGTACTCAGTTGTCAACTGAGTACATTTCTGCAGATAACACGGCTCTTACACGGACAGGTTTGTGCTTCCTGGATCGTAAAATTACCTCATTTGCATGCCTTTCAGCTGCAAGTGAGATAATTTGCATATCCAAGCCCTGTCCGTGTAAGAGCCATTTTAGGAGCTCTCTTACACGCCCCTGCAGGCTGTTCGTGGATCGCTCGTCGGACATGATGGCTGCATGGAGTCTTACACTACTCTTAGACTCTGTGCAAGCCATCGTGAATCCAGCCCTATGTTTTGTAAAAAATTGTTCTCTTGGAGCTTTTCTCCCCAGGCCTCCACTGAAAATGGACTTGTAACCCAGTTGGACTCTCCCAGTCAACAAGTGTAAAATAAAATAAACAAATTAATTAATTAATTAACTAAGGTAATGATTAACCCAATCATACATTTAACTAAGGTAACTATTAACCCATTCATACAGTTAACTATGGAAACGATTAACACATTCATACAGTTAACTAAGGTAACTATTAACCCATTCATACAGTTAACTAAGGTAACTATTAACCCAATCATACAGTTAACTAAAGTTGTTTATGACTGCAAGCTGGGTATTGCTGTTCACCTGATGAAGTAATGCTGCATTAGGAGATAAAACTATACACATAAATAGTGCATTAGAAATAAGTTCAAATTAAATGCAAATAATTGAACAACTTACACTGAAACAAGCATACAGTATAGAAAAACACTCTACTCCTGAATGATATGGTCATTAGAGATTACGGCACTTTTATAGGCTTTATATCCTTTCACCAGCTAGCAACAGTACTTAGGAAATTATTCTATCCAGCCTAATTAATAATTAAAGATATCACATCCAGGTCATAAGGAGTTACCATTCCACTATACACTGCTAGGATCAGACAAATTAAAGAAAATGATGCCCTTTTAGTACATATTCATCCAAATAAGTAACATAACTAGACAGACACCAGGGAATCCTACCTAAAAGATCACCAGACTAATGACTTTCAGCTGCACAAGTCTGAAGCTCTGCCCATCTGCTCTACATCTTACATACTCTTACATAGTGATTTAGAGCCAGTATTCTGTGATGGTAAGGACCTGACCCTCCTTGATATTCTACATCTGTACAACACAAAAGCTCCACAAACACTGAAACATGTCGGAGAGACAGACTTTTTGAATTAACACTTCCCCGTCTCCAGAATAATCTTCTGTTACTTACAAAACAGAGTCCTTACTTAAAGGCAAATGCTAGGAATAGATAAGTGTCAATAAATTCATCCTGAGGCAGATTTGTTTGCCCTCTTGAAGGCCCAAAGTGCACTTTAATTGTGAGCATTGTAAACTGATTATGATTATGGATTATGAATTTCTGATTTGCTCTTCCTTTCAATGATCTTTCTCCTGCTTCTAACAACCATGTTATCATTTGTTTCAAATCCTGTAACTTTAGAAACTTTTTGAACTTCTAGTTTTTTGTAATTATCATTTTTGGTTAACAACATAATATAGAGTAACTGATGCTTACAGATGAGAAGGATATCTGTTCATTTATTTATCGATACTCTGTTCACCATGTTAGCCCCACAAGGCTAATGGCCTCTTTGCAGTGGAGACCCACAATGGCACTTGAACTAATAGGGGAAATTTGGCCAGGGCATTAGAGAACTACCTCAAATCTTTCCAATAGGTGCAGTGTGATTGTTTGCATCCATCTGAGCTACCACCAACTCACGCAGAAGAGGCTTCATCCAAGTGATGACAAATTTAGGAGTGCTGCCCCTAGTGCTGTGTTGCAGTGTTAGCAATCCAGTTACCTGGAATGGGAATAGAACCCACAGCCCTCTAGCTTTCCAGCGCCAAAGGCGAAAGTACTCCCTTTTGCCACACTGACACTGCTTGTTATCCTGAAGAAATGCAACTCAGGATTTAATTGAACGTTATTCCTGAAAACATAATTAATCATCCACTGAATGGCTGTGCTAAAGTCCTGTAATTGGGGAATGTCCAAAAAACATGGAAGCATTTACCTCTCTCACCTGCCTCATACCGCCAATAACTATTAATCACTCCCTGAAACATGGTTTGAATCCTGGCCAGAGTGCATACATAGTGGCATGGGTACTTCCAGGAAAAAACTCTGAAATGTATGGGAATTGTAGAAAACCTATGCAATGAGCACACCTACTGCCAGTCCTCTCAGAGCAATTTAAACCATCAGTCATTCAATTTACTCCAATCAGATTCCTTAAAAATCAAACAATACATCTTAAGTGTGCCCTAATAGTCCTTTTTTCAAGACAGATTTCTCTGACTTTGATTTCTCACTCTAACACTACTTGTCTAGTCTCGTTTGTCCCCAGTGATTGGGATTAATTGTTTAGTTTAGTAAAAGCATTTTGGCATCTTGAAAGTTAGATTTATTTTTGCAAGCAAGCAGATTTTTCTTTTATTATAAAGCCTGTTTATAGAGTTTTAGCACAGGGCTTATTTTTCATTTTGGAATTATACTTATTTCTGAGGGGGACAGATATAGTTATGCAAACATTTATATATGCATAGAATTTAGCACTGAAGGACATGTACAGGGGGTAGGGATGCTTTGGGGGATATATGTCAGGGACGGGAGGGGGGTTTCAATGAATGTGTCAGCTAGCAGGTTGGTTCTTTCTGTGCGTTCAGTATATGTGGTGCCATTAGCAACCAGTTCTGTGCAGATCTGGGTTTTTCCTTTAAGGTTTCTGATGTAGCTAAAGAAAATATTATGGATATCCTTAGTGAAGAAGGCTAATTTGGATTCATAGTTAACTTTAGAATGCCTTACAAGGTGCCTTATTTGCTTTTTTTTTAAGACAAAGAAGGAATGCTTCCTAATACGGACTGTTCCTTCCTGCTCGTGGACACCAATTTATTTTTTTATTGGATAACCTGTTAATGGCAGACGTCCACGAGGCAGGTTTTTCTTAAGGAAATTATTTTAATCCTATCAGATACAGCTGAGTCAATATATTTGTATAGATGCTTATACAAGGCATTGGTGTAAATCCCATTATAGGTGTCCATGCCAACAGTGAGGCCAGGGACTATGATGCTATTAATGCAGTCACGTATTAGGTTGTAATTGGTTTTGGAGAAGTTTTTAGTCCATTTGCTGCTAATGGGGTGTCAGATGTTATTGGTACTTCTAATAAGACTGATTTATGATGAGACCTCACTAGGTAGGGCAGCACACATGGGATGGTGCAACCATCATGTGGGGGGTGTCAACCAACTGGTCCAGGCCATTGGAGTTAATAAACCTTTGGGGAAGTGTGTCAGTGCATGTATAATTTACTCAGTCTATGGATGAGTAGTTAAAGTCTTGTAAAACCAGGGTGCTTGGTTGTATCTTGAACAATTCAAATAGGCCCAAGTATGCAGTGTGGGTATCCCGGGTCATGGAGGGGTCCTATAACTGGCAATAACTAGGAGAGGGATCTTACCTACAGTGAAATGGACCTGGATTAGTTCAATGGAATCATTTTGTTTAACAAATCTAGAGGTGTATTTATCTTTGATGAATATTGATACTCCACCTTTACGCACTTTCAGTTTGTGGCCTGAATGTGTGGAAGGCATTATAACCTGGTATGGCTGGGGTGCTTTCCATGGCCTTAAACCAAGTCTCTGTGACTGCACAGATGTCTGTATCTCCTAAGGTAAGAGCTGCTTCCAGTGACTGCAGTTTTATATTTAGACTTCCAGAGCTTAGCAACATAACCTTGAGGTTGCTTTTTGAAGATATTTCTATGTTGGGAATTTTGTTGTTGTGACATTGCCTAAAAAAGGAGCTAGGAACTAAACCTTCTATTTAAAGGGTAAAATAAAACATTTCAGAGCTTTACTAGAAAGGCTCACCCAAACTCTGCTACACTTTGCTGTGAGGGAAAGGTTAGTTTGCTTTTTATTTGTTGTATTACTTTACTGCCTTTTTCTATTTTGAATACTGTGATTTGTTTTATTTACCTTGTATTTTACTTGTATTCTGCTTTTAACTGCATATTAAAACTTGAAAAGAGACCACAACTCTGTCTCTTGTGAGCCAGGCAGAAATTGGTACAGGTCAATAGAACAAGTCAGTTAAGGTTAATCACCTGTGAACTGAGGGGGTGGAGCTAGGAACTAAACCTTCTTTTAATGGATAAAATAAAACATTTCAGAGCTTTACTAGAAAGGCTCACACAGACTCTGCTACACTTTGCTGTGAGGGAAAGGTTAGTTTGCTTTTCATTTGTTGTATTACTCTACTGCCTTTTTCTATTTTTCTATTTTGAACACCATGATTTGTTTTATTTACCTTGTGTTTTTACTTGCATTCTGCTATTAACTGTCCTGTCTCTTGTGAGTTAGGCAGAACATTTTTCCCCACCCTCCCATTTGGTTACAGTAGTGTTCTTAAACACCTCTGTCTTTCTAGTTGCCTTCCCCTTATGTTAATTTGACCATATATCTAATTTCCTCTCTGGTTTTACTGGCTTGTGTGAGTAAGTATAAAATTATCATTTTGTGAAATCACTCCCCTTCAACGATTTAAATTTATTGGCCATCCTACTGTATTCCATAGTACCATAATACAAAGGTGACCACCCCCTTTCAATCTATCTTGCTGTTTAAAAGATAGTGACTCTCACTAAAACTTAACTTTTTAGACAGGTAAAACTAAACCGCTTATAATTGCAAAGTACCTTGCTACGGTAAGGGAAAACAGCTCTTGTACTTTACGAAAAAAAGCACCAACCCAGGCATGTCCAAGGGTCAGCTTCCAATGATTTCTCCTGTTCACCTGGTGAATCTGGGCATACTGGGGCAATGCAGCAATTGCCTTTTGTACACAGACAACTCTCTCCTCCTACCACCCAACATTACAACCTGAGAGAGATGCACCTACATAGCCAAACTGGAAGCAAAGCACTATCCACCCAAGATTGTGCTAGACAGTCAGGAGGAGAAGGTTAACACCCACACTACACCTCAAGCAACACATAGACCTTCTAAACCCACACCATCATCACCCACACATAGCAACACTAAAGCCACATATGTGGAGGCCCTTAACAGTAACCTGCCCAAGCAACAAGGACCTCTGAAGCTGAAACACAAAGACCAATCACAACCAAAGTGTCACACAGCTCACAACACCAGTGTGCCACCCAACAACAGCCCCTAAGGCAAGACAGCGTACCCAACACTTTAGTCATAGGTGACTCTATAGTCAGACACACTGATGTCCCACTCACCAGGCTGAAAAAGGAGAAAATTACAGTCAGCTGCCTGTTGGGTGCCAGGATCTGCCACATAACGCATGCACTCAAGTCACTCCACAACAAGTACAAATATGTCATTGTCTATGTTGGAGTGAATGACTTGAGACATACCTCCCTGGACTGCATGAAAAAAGACATGGATCATGTGGCCCAGGCAGGTATGACTCTAGCCCTGAGTAGCATCCTGCCTTCGCCCAGAATTATACCACAGTATAAGGACAAAATGATTGACTTCAACAATTGGCTAAGCTTCTGGTGTCATTCAAAGGGGATCCAGTATCTATCTGCCTGGGACGACATGATTGACAGACCACGTTGCTTTGCCAGAGATGGTCTGCACCTGTCACCCCTAGGACTCAGGTTACTGGCTAATGCTCTAGCCACCCCTATAGTGCCTTTTTAGGCACAGTTCAAAGGACAAAACCACCACCGTAACAGGTACAAGCATGCAAAATCTGAAGGTAATGCTACTCAATGTCTAAATCTCAAAATGCACTTTCTCAAGGCACTCCTAAAAATGGAGAACATCGATATCTGTGCAGTAACTGAGACCTGGTTCAAGGCTCCAGACAGTACCCCTGCAATACCAGGCTACAACTCTTATTACACTTTTCTGTCACCAAACCAGGACTGAAACACTAAAGGTGGAGGAGTGTCCATATTCACCAAGGATATTCACAACACCAGGCTAGTTGCTCAACACAATGCGTCTGAAATTCTCCAGGTACAACTAACACTAAAACAGACTGCAATCCAAATTGTAGCTTGTTACAAATCCCCCACCATGCCCCAAGATTCTCACTATACATTTCTAAACATACTGGAAAATATTACAATACAACCAAACACCCTAATACTGGGTGATTTCAACTACCCTGCCATTAATAGGTAATGAAGAAATAATATATACCAACCTCAAAATAAACCAAAACAAAACCATCAACATAATTGGATGCTACTTCCCACCTAGCCTAAACATCCCTCTACTACAAAACCTCCTCAGCTGGTGTACCCACCATCTCCCCCAAGAAACTATAATTTTAGGTGATTTCAATATTGACTGGCAATCCTGTTCTGGCAACAATCCATCCCATCATATAAACCTTCATGGCTTCACCCAACTAGTCCATTTGCCAACCAGGATAAATAAAAACTCCAGCAAGCACACTACCCTGGGCTGGATACTAGTCAGTAAGAACCCCCAATCATATATAACAGGCTGCTTATCAGATAGCCTCAGTGATCACTCCCCAACATTCCTACTCAAAAATATCTATACCTAAACCTGTCATCTACCGTCAAATATGTAAAAAACTAAACTTTAACCCACTCACATTCATCTCATCCCTCAAAGAATGTAACTGGCATCCCCTAAAGTACCTCAGTTTAGATGACGCAGTTGAATTTTTTAATACTACCTTCCTGAACATCCTTAATTACCATGCCCCCATAAGACTTTCCAGAATCAAAGCACAACCCTCCCCATGGCTACAGAAAAACACTAAGTCAGAAATGAGAAACAGGGATAAAGCCTGGGAGCACTGGTGCAAAACCAAAACCCCCTCAATTAGACAAAAATTCCTATAACTACGCAGAGTTAAAAAGCTAATAAAACAGGACAAATTCCAATGCTACCAGTCTGCCCTCGACTCCTCCCAACACAGCCCCAAACAATTCTGATCCTCCATAAACTCCATCCTCCACCCAGGCAAAGTCAGTACTCCGTCCTCCTAACATCCCTCACTCATCTAAAAGTATTGCTACCTCATTCAACACACACTTCACACAAACCATACTATCACTAGCTAAACAACACAACCCCCCTCCCCTCCAACCCACACCTTCAACTAGTAATCTTCCCACTGCCTTCTCTTTTTCTCTTGTACCTACCTCCAACATAAAAACCTCTTAACTAAACTTAAGCCCACCAAATTAGCAGCAGACAACCTCCCAAGTGAATACCTACAAATCGCAGCTGATGCTCTGGCCTACCCAGTATCCATCTTGATTAACCGAACTCTGTCAGAAAGTTATGTTCCCACACTGTGGAAAGTATCACATATAATTCCCCTCCACAAAAGCAGCCCCTCCACAGAACTAACCAATTACCGCCCCATAGCTATTCTCTCTCCACTCTCCAAAATACTAGAGAGATGCATACATTCTCAGGTCTCAGACTACCTCCTTACTAACAACCTCCTTTCCAATACTCAGCATGGTTTCGGACCAAACCATAGCACCACCATTGCCTTATTCTCCTTTACTAACACTATCCTTCAGCATAAAAACAATGGCTATCTCTCCTCTGCTACTTTCCTAAAAGCATTTGACATGGTCCCATACAAACAACTCATCTCTGTCCTTAATAACCTATCCTTCTCTCAATCGGTCACCAACTGGTTTCAGAGTTACCTGTCTGACCGCCAACAATCCGTTGTATGGCAGAATGACATATCTCCTCAACTACCTGTCTCCATAGGGGTTCCCAAGGATCCATCCTTGGACCCCTACTCTTCTGTTTTCACCAATAATTTAGCCTCTGCCACCAAACATGGCACACTCATACAATACGCAGATAACTCAACCATCATCTGCTCAACCCAGTCCCTACCCAAACTGCAAAAAGTCACACAGGAAGCCTTTTCCTCTGTTGAAACTTGGTTATCCGATGCCCAATTAATACTCAACCAAAACAAAACTAAACTACTCATCTTCCAACCCACCAAACACACTCAAAACAACTCTCACTTTAACATCACAGCAAAAGACAACACCACTATATACCCAACTGAACACACCAAATTGCTAGGAGTGGAAATAGAAAATAAACTAAAATTTGACATTCACATATCCATGACCATAAAAAAGTCCACAAAAAACTAGGAGCGTTATACATAAATAAGCAACTTCTCACCAAAGCAGCAAAGATTTCAATAGCAAATTCTCACCTTATCTCCACCCTACGTTATGCCTCTCCAATATATACCAACCTAAGGCAATGCGATCTAAACAAGCTAGAGACCTGCTACAACAAAATCGCCAAATTCACCACAGGGGCATCCTACCGTAGTCACCACTGTCTCTCACTTGCTGAACTGGGCTGGCTTAAACTCCCTCTCCTCCTTCAATGGTATCAACTATCACTCACCCACAAACTAGTAAACCATCCACTAAATGTTCCATCCTTCCAGAATCTACTCCAACCCTATCACACCACCAGACCACTAAGATCCAGCAACAAAAATCACTTGCAGATCACTTTAGCCAATAACTCTGCTGGTGAAGTACTATTCTCTTGCGCCATAGCCAAATTATTGAACTCCCTCCCACCCACAATTACCTCTGTACCATCATGCACCCACTTCAAAACCTTACTAAAAGCACACCTAAAAACATGCTGGCTATGCCCTTGCCACTCCCACTCTAATATCACCCACCCCATCCAACCACTACCTTTCTTTCCACCCCACTAACTACCTTGATTGTAGCAAGCTCAGATGCTCATAAGCCTAGTACTTATTATACAGCAGGAACTTCTTATTATAACATTTGTTAATGTCTGTTATGTACTTCGCAGATAACGATTTTAGTTGTCTACTGATGTACTATGTTCTTCATCTGTAAATATGTTTGTAATTAATTGCTATGTTAAATTGTTAATCTATATGTAATCCAATGTAACTACTGTCTGTTTATTTTACTGTGGAGCTTTTCTCCCCGGGCCTCTGCAGAAAATGGACCTACATCCAGTCGGACACTCCAGGTCAACAAATGTAAATTAATTAATTAATTAATTAATTAACTGGGAAAACTACTCATGTACCAAAAACTTTGCCTAACGGTTCTTGTAATTCATAAATTCCAATACCTGGATCAACTAATCCTTAGTCCCACCAGGGGCTCTAATATCCTAGACCTGGTCATTACCAACATGGGAAATCGATGCTACACAACTATGGTCACCCCCTTGTTGGTCAGGTCTGACCATAAGCTAATCACCCTTGACATCCACATCCCACCCCCACACCTCCGTAAAAAACTTCTCCAAAGCCAACTTCATGCTACTCAAGTCAGAAGTGACAAACTTCATGACACCTATGCAGACGGGAACTGAAAGTTCGACTGCTGAATCCTACACTAAGGCACTGTATGAGCACATCCACTCGTGCATGAATTGTGCCATCCCCAATAGAACCAAGATGCTCTCCTCCAAAAAAAGGAAGCCAATTTGGTGGTCCCTTGCCATAAACAAACTTTACAACAAAAGGAAGAAACTGTTGCAGAAAAGAGGAAAAACCCAGGATGCAAAAAACTCCCTTACCAGCCTCAGTAAGAAGCTGAGATCCTTCATAAAATCCTACAAAGCTAGTTACAAAAATAAAATTGCCAAAGATTCCAAAGACAACCACAAGGCATTCTATAGCTATGTCAAGAATCTAAATGGCAATGCTCAGATCTGTTCTGAGCTACAACAGAATGGCATTAAATATACTGATCCCAATGATATTGCTAATATCCTGGCAGATCAATTCAGTGCAAACTTCACCCCCCCTCTCACCCCCTAAAGGGCCCACCTCAATACAGAAAGCTTGCCAAATTCTGGTAATAACGGCCACACAGGTAAAAAAATGCACTCTCTAAAGCTAAGAATACAGCATCCATGGGACCAGGCAATATCCCAGGCTGTGTACTACATGAACTACAAAATAAACTGGCACCTCACCTAAGTGCCATGTTTAATCATAGCCTCACCTCAGGGTTCATGCCCACTGAGTAGCGCACAGCTACAGTTATCCCATCCCACTCCACAAGGGGGGATCCACCTTGGATCCCAGGGAACTACCAGTCTGACAAGCCTGATCTGCAAGGCCATGGAACGTATTATCATGGAATTTATAAACAAAGACATTGGCAAACTTCAAACACTGGACCCCATGCAGTTTGGTTTTGTGAAGGGCTGATCTTGTCTCCTGAACCTGATTGGCTTCTTTGAATCAGTCTCCAGAGCAATGGACAAGGGTAAGGTGGTCCACACAGCCTATCTGGACCTCACCAAGGCCTTCAACACATTCACACCATGGAATCATAGCTAAACTTATTAAGCTGAGCATTAATCCCTACGTCATTCAATGGGTTGTCAACTGGCTTACTGACAGAACCCACACTGTAAAAGTAGCCGACTCCAAATCCAGCTCCAGACAAGTGACAAGTGAAGTACCTCAGGGTTCAGTCTTGGGACCGCTCTTATTTAGCATCTACTTCTCTGAAGTACAGGCCAGCACTAAGGGACTTTGCAAACTGGGAGCCATTATTGAATCCCCAAATGATGTGGATATTCTACAAAAGGGCCTTACAGAAACAGATGCTCGGTGCCAGAGCCATGGGTTCAAGCTCAATGCCAAGAAATGTATAGTTATCTCCTTTGGGAAAAAACATGCACCCATAAATTACCACATAGGTGGCAGTACACTAAACACCGAAAGTGTGATAAGAGACTTAGGGACACAGGTGGATAGTGGTCTCACCTTCGATAACCACATCGCCACAACAGTCAGGAAATCCTTCTATGTGGCACACCTCATCACTAAGGGCTTTTCATCCAGAAAAAAGAAGGTCATTGTCTCACTGAAGTCATCCCTCATTAAACCCATTATAGAATACAATGCCCCATTTGGTATGTACCTCTTAAGACATCTGCAACAACTCATGCCCAGCAGAGTGCCTCTTTGGCCCTCTTCAAAAGTAACCTTGATGATTGGATAGGAGATAGGAAATTCACCCCAGGGATTACATCAGTTGCCCTGCTAGACAGAGGTCCAGGGAAGTAAATACTGTGGGAAGAAATATCCAGGGAATTGTTATTGCTAGGCTTGTATAGGCCCTATGGCTGATAGCCTAGTCCCAACCTATGAACTTATGAACCGAAAGGCATTATGGGGGAGGCAAGAGCCTTAACCAATAACTGAAATTCCAGAGGTGATAGATAAAGGCCGCCTCTGGCAAAGCAGAGTGGTCTATCTACTATGTCATCCCACACTGACAGGTACTGGATCCCCTTAGAATGACACCAGAAATTAAGCCAATTATTGAAGTCAATCATTTTTTGTTGATACTGTGATATAATCTTAGCTGAAAGTAGTATGCTGTTTAAAGCTAGTGACATACCTGCCTGAGACACACATTCAGAGAGCTCAATCATGTCTCTCTTCATATAGTCTACGTATGTCTCAAGTCATTCATACCAACATGAACTATGACAAAGTCATCACGATACTTGTGGAGAGACTTTTGAGCGCGCATGTGATCTGGTGGATCTTGGCACTCGACAGACAGCTAACCACAGCCTTCTCCTTGTCCAGTTTGGTGAGTGGGACATCTGTGTGTCTCACTATAGAGTCACCTATGACCAAAACATTTGGTTTAGATGTGCTTTCCCTTAGGGGCTTGTTTGGGGAGACACTTGTGCTTGTGGTTTTATTTGTACTGAGTGCTGCAGGTACTGCATTAGGTGTAGTATGTTTCTGTTTTTGTCTCTGGTGTTTAGGTAAATTTCTGGTGAATACCTTCTCATACAGAATTTGTGTGTTGAGAGCATGGTTTGTGCAGGAGGTATAGTATGTGGGCTGGCAACCTGTTCAGTGTCACTCTTCTGTGTACGAGAGAGCAAGGATTCCAAATTCTTGGTGTATATGCCTCCCTCACAAAGTGAGCTTGAGTGGTTTAGGAGTAGTGGGTTGTCAGTGTGCTTGTAGCAATTGCTACACAGCCTAGGCATACCCATGTCAATCAGTCTGGCAGGAGAAAAAGAGAAGAACTGACCGTCCATAATATTAGATGTAAATTTGCTTACTTTAATGAGGAGAGTTACAAATGTGTTGTCTAAATACAAGTTAAGTTAAGCAACTTTCAAACACGATGGCCGATGGAAATGCTAAACACTGAGCCTTATTCCACCAAGCTCCAATTCAGATGGATCCTTTGCTATACTCTTCTGTCACAAGCGTGCAGGGGGCCCTCTTAATCTTAGATGGCTGGTTTTAGTGCTCAGATAATGCCAAACAGTCTAGATTCGGCCAATCTGAATCGAGCTTATACTATAAAATACACAAGTACTAGAAACTACAAAGTGCAGGAAAACAGTCTCAAACAGGAAACTGTTGAAACAGTGAAACAGCAAAACAATTAAAAAGACTAAAAACAGTTAGAAGTAGGCAGCAATTCAGTAATACACAGTTTAAAAGTGCAGTACAGTGAATAAAAATACTTATTTTTTTGTATATTTCAAAAGATGCCTTGTGCTCAGGGACTGTGCAGTCCAACTAACAAATGTCCTCACAGATATCTTCAATAACTCAGCAAATTCTTCTGAAATGCTTCAAGGACACGACAATCATTCATAGGTTCATAGGTAGGTACTAGGCTATCGGCCCAAGGGTCTAAGTAAGCCTAGCCAACAAAGTTCCCAGGCTTACGTCAACCCAAGAATGTTGATTTCATGTGCCCCTGTCAAGCAGAGCCACAGAAGTGATCCACGGGGTGTATTTCCTATTTCCCATCCACGCATCAAGATTTTTCTTGAAGAGTGTTAATGAGGAACTTTGCTTGACATAGATGGGTGGCCTGTTCCAGAGTATGGGAAGTCTCTGGGACAGGAATCTATCCCTCCAGCATGTCCTGTTTATTGTGGTGACAAGGTTTAGATCCCTAGACCTTGTAGCTGGGAGGGATTGGGATTTCTTTAGGTGTAGCATGTCCAACAGCTCTGGGTTTGACATAGCTTTATATGTTAGGCAGAGATCACCTCAGAGTAGGCGAAATACTACAGAGCAAAGCTTATGTTTTTTGAGACGATCAGTGTAGGGCATCTGTTTGAGTCAAGTAACTCTCTTTGTGAGGTACTTCTGTGGCCTTTCCAGCTGCTGCAGATGTCTTGTGAGGTACATTCCAAAAGGGGCATTGTACTCTATAATGGGTCTAATGAGTGTCGAGTAGAGGGGAACAATGACCTCTTTTTTCCTGGATGAGAACCCTTTTGTGATGAGGTGTGCTATGTAGAAGGATTTCCTGACTACTGTGGCAATGTGATTATCAAAGGAGAGACTACTGCCCACCTGGGTCCCAAGGTCTCTTATCACACATTCGGTGTTAAGGAGACTGCCACCTATGTGGTAGTTCATGAGTACAGAGTTTTTACCAAAGGGGATAACAATGCACTTTCTGGCATTGAGCTTGAGGCCATGGCTCTGACACCAGGCATCTGTCTCAGTGAGGCCCTTCTGTAGGATGTCCACATCATTTGGGGACTTGACTACAGCTCCTAGTTTGCAGTAATCTGTGAATGTCGTTAGTCAGAGGCCTTCTGTGTTATCCTGTACTTCGGAGAAGTAGATACCAAACAGGAGAGGTCCCAGGACTGAACCCTGTGGCACTCCACTTGTCACTGGTGTGAAGTCAGATTTGGAGTCTGCAACTGAGCCAGTTAGCAACCCATCTTGTGACATAGGGATTTATACCTAGTTTAGTGAGTTTAGCTATAATTCCAGAATGGGGGATGGTGTCGAAAGCTATGGTGAGGTCAAGATAGGCTGTGTGAACCACCTTACCCTCGTCTACGGCTTTGGTGACTGCCTCAAAGAAGTTGACCAGGTTCAGGAGGCAATATCTACCTTTCACAAACCCAAACTGGGTGGGGTGCAGAGTTTGGAGGTTACCAATGTCTTTGTTTATGAATTCCATGATGATACATTCCATGGCCTTGCAGATGAGGCTCGTCAGGCTAATAGGGTGATAGTTCCCAGGATCAGTGGTGGCTCCCTCTTTGTGGAGTCGGATAACTGTTGCTGTGTGCCATTCAGTGGGCACAAAGCCTGATGTAAGGCTATTATTGAACATGGTGCTTAGGTGGGGAGCCAGTTTGTTCTGAAGTTCGTGTAAAATGCAGCCTGGGATGTTGTCCGGTCCCATGGATGCTATATTTTTGGCTTTAGAGAGTGTTGCTTTTACCTGCGAAGTTGTGATTACAGGGACTCTGCATTCTTCCTGTATAGATATGGGCCCTTTAGGGGGCGGGTAAAGTTAGCACTGAGCCTATCTGCCAGGATATTTTCAATATCAGTTGGTTCTGTAATTTTTGTGCCATTGTGCTGTAACTCAGAGCAGATCTGGGTGTTGCCATTGAGATTCTTGACATAGCTATAGAATGCTTTGTGGTTGTCCTTAGAATCAGTGGCAATATTGTTTTCATAGCTAGCTTTGGAGGATCTTATAAGGGATCTCAGCTTCTTGCTGAGGCTGACGAGGGAGCTCCTCTACTCATGGGATTTTACTCTCTTTTGCAACAATTTCTTCCTTCTGTTGTAGAGTTTGTTTATGGCAGGGGGCCACAAGATTGGCTTCCTGTTTTTGGAGGATAGCATCTTGGTTCTGTTTGGGATAGCATGATCCATGCACTTGTGTAAGTGCTTATAAAGTGCAATTGTGTAGGATTCAGTAGTCGTAACTGTATTGTCCATCTGCATGGGTGTCATGAAGTTCACCACTTCTGTCTTAAGAAGCATGAAGTTGGCTTTGGAGAATTTTTTTACGGTGGTTTCCTTAATGGGGGTGGGGGCGAGATGTGGATATCTAGGGTGATTAACTTATGGTCAGATCTGACCAACAAGGAGTTGACTTCAGGTGTGGAACACTGGTCACTCATGCTGGTAATGACTAAGTGTAGGATATTGTTGCCCCTGGTGGGGGTGTGGATAAGGTGATCCAGGGCACTGGAATTTATGAATTCCAGAAAGTGTTGAGTGAAGGAGTTGGTACATGAGTAGTTTTCCCAGTTAATGGTGGGGTAGTTGAAATTGCCCAATGTTAGGGTGTTTGCTTAAACCCTAATATTTTCCAGTATATCAAGAAAAGAGGAGTGGGAATCCTAGGGTATGGTGGGGGATCTGTAGCAAACTACAATTTGGATTGCAGTTTTTTCCCAGAGTTAGTTGCACTTGGATAATCTCGGCTGCATTATGCTGAGAAACTAGCCTGGAGGTGTGGATATCCTTAATGAATATGGACGGTGGAGGCCTTTGGTGTTCTGGTTCAGGTTAAATGGCCAAAAAGTATGGTATGAGCTATAGCTGGAAATGCAGGGGTGCTCTCTGGAGCCTTGAACCAGGTCTCAGTCACTGTACAGACATCGATGTTCTCCATTTTAAGGAGTGCCTCGAGTGAGTGCATTTTGAGATTTAGACTTCTAGTATTGAGTAGCATTACCCTCAGTTTTTGCTTGCCTCTTCCTGTTATGGTGGTGAATTTGTCATTTGAACCTTGCCTAAAAAAGGCACTATAGGGACGGCAAGAGCCTTTTCCAGTATCGGGAATCCCAGGGGTGACAGGTGCAGGCCATCTCTGGCAAAGCATCATGGTCTGTCGACCATGTCATCCCAGGCAGACAGATACCTGATCCCCTTAGAATGACACCAGAAGCTTAGCCAATCGTTGAAGTCGATCATTTTGTCCTTGTACTGCAGTATCATTCTGGGTGATGGCAGGATGCTACTCAGGACTAGGGTCATACCTGCCTGGGCTACAAGATCAGAGAGTTCTTCCATGTCTCTTTTCATGTAGTCCAGGGAGGTACGTCTCAGGTCGTTCACACCAACATGGACAATCACAGAATCATATTTGTACTTGTTGTGGAGTGACCTGAGTGCGTGGGTTATGTGGCGGATCCTGGCACTCGACAGGCAGCTGACAAGTGGCCGTCTTCTTGTTTAGCCTGGTGAGTGGGACATCAGTGTGCCTGACTATAGAGTCACCTATGACTAGTGTGTTGGATACGTTGTTTTGCCTTATGGGCTGTGGTTGAGTGGCACAGTGAGTCTGTGCGCTATGTGTCATTTGGGTTGTGTTGGTGGTTGGAGGTTGCTTGCGTTTCTGCTTTGGAGGTCTCTGTTGCTTGAGCAGAGTATTATTGAGAGCCTCCGTGAATGTTTTTGTGTTTCTATGTGTGGATTTTGGTGGTGTAGGTTTAGTGGGACTATGTGATGAGTGTGGTGTGGTGCAAGTGTTTACCTTCTCCTCTTGACTATCAGGTTCAGTCTTGGTTGGACAGTTTTACCTCAAGTTTGCCTAGATAAGTACATCTCAAACAAGTTGTAGTGTTGGAAGGTAGGAGGAGAGGGTTGTCTGTGTACATGAGGCAATTGCTACATTGCCCCAAAATGCCCAGATTCATCATATAGACAGGAGAGAACACTGGGAGCTGACCCTTGGACATGCCTGAATAAAAAAATATTTTCCTCTAGACAAGTGAGGAAAGTGAGTACAAGAGCTGGTTTTCTCTAAGCAAGTGAGGAAAGTAAGTACCAAAACTGTTTTCCTCTAAGTAATGAGGAAGGGTGAGTGCTGTAGTAATTTGTAGTTTACTTAGTGCTTACAACAAGTTCTGAACAAGTGTTGAGCACAGATAAGCAAATTCAAGTGCTAAAACTAAGTATCTGTATCTGGATCTTGTTGTAGATAGGCAACCTAGTGCTTACCACTCCCACTGATAAGCTAGAAGGCTTCCCTCCAACACAGAAAGGCTTGGGGGCACAGAAGCTTACAAACAGTCCTGGATACAGCAAATCTGTATCTGAACTAAACTAGTTACAGAGAAGGTGGGAAGCAAGCACAGATGCAAGCTTTTAAACCAGAAAGTTGAAAGAGATGGAAAAACTGCCAAAATGGCCAATAAACTACAATTTCTGGGCCAGAAACCACTCTTGTGATAGATAGGCTATCTAGTGCTTACCACTCCCACTGATAAGCTAGAAGGCTTCCCTCCGACACAGAAAGGCTTGGGACACAGAAGCTTACAAACAGTCCTGGATACAGCAAATCTGTATCTGGATTAGACTACTTACAGGAAAGGCAGAAAACATGCTTGGAATTGATATATATGTATATATATATATATATATATATATATATATATATATATATATATATATATATATATATATAATATATATATATACTTTTTTTAGTTAAGTGGGTTGATTCCATTACCAAAGAAGTCTCCACCATCTTGCCTAAATGACTAGCAGCCTGTAGCCGTCATCTCCAAGAAGTGCTTTGAAAGGCTGGTCAAGGATGCCATAACATCTGGGCTGCGTGCTGATCTTGACCCTCTGCAGTTTGCTTACTGAGCAAACTGCTCTATGGCAGATGCCATCTCTCTAGCACTACATCTACCCTGGAATAGCTGGTACTATTCATCAACTTCAGCTCTGCTTTTAACACGGTCATCCCTCTTCATCTGGTAATGAAGATACTCCAACTAGGCATCAATACTCCACTTTGTAACTGGATTCTTGACTTTCTCACAGACAGACCTCAGAAAGTGCGCACAGGAAATAACTCCTCAGATAGTGTCACTCTTAACCCTGGAGTCCCACAAGGATTTGTACTAAGTCCCTTACTGTTCACCCTGTTAACACACAACTGTACAGACAGGTATAATACAAACCACATCATCAAGTTTGCTACTGACACAACGGTGGTGAGCCTCATCAGTAACGAAAATGAAACAGCATATAGAGATGAGGTGGAACAACTGATTATCTGGTGTGGCAATAACAACTTAGCACTAAATGTGAACAAGACAAAAGAAATAATTGTGGACTACAGGAAAAATCGCAAGGAACATTCTCCCCTGACATCAATGGGGAAGCAGTGGAAAGAGTGAGAAGCGAAACGGTGGAAAGAATGAGAAGCAAAACAGTGGAAAGAATGAGAAGTGAAATGGTGGAAAGAATGAGAAACAAAACGGTGGAAAGAATGAGAAGCGAAACGGTGGAAAGAATGAGAAGTGAAACAGTGGAAAGAATGAGAAGCGAAATGGTGGAAAGTGAGAAGCGAAATGGTGGAAAGTGAGAAGCGAAACGGTGGAAAGAATGAGAAGCGAAACAGTGGAATGAATGAAAAGCGAAATGGTGGAAAGAATGAGAAGCTAAACAGTGGAAAGAATGAGAAGTGAAATGGTGGAAAGAATGAGAAACAAAATGGTGGAAAGAATGAGAAGCGAAATGGTGGAAAGAATGAGAACTGAAACAGTGGAAGGAATGAGAAGCGAAACAGTGGAAAGAATGAGAAGTGAAACGGTGGAAAGAATGAGAAGCGAAATGGTGGAAAGAATGAGAAGCGAAATGGTGGAAAGAATGAGAAGTGAAACTGTGGAAAGAATGAGAAGCAAAATGGTGGAAAGAATGAGAAGAGAAATGGTGGAAAGAATGAGAAGCGAAACAGTGGAAAGAATGAGAAGCAAAACGGTGGAAAGAATGAGAAGCGAAATGGTGGAAAGAATGAGAAGCAAAACAGTGGAAAGAATGAGAAGTGAAACAGTGGAAAGAATGAGAAGCGAAATGGTGGAAAGAATGAGAAGCGAAATGGTGGAAAGAATGAGAAGCGAAATGGTGGAAAGAATGAGAAGTGGAAAGAATGAGAAGTGAAACTGTGGAAAGAATGAGAAGCAAAATGGTGGAAAGAATGAGAAGAGAAATGGTGGAAAGAATGAGAAGCGAAACAGTGGAAAGAATGAGAAGCAAAACGGTGGAAAGAATGAGAAGCGAAATGGTGGAAAGAATGAGAAGCAAAACAGTGGAAAGAATGAGAAGTGAAACAGTGGAAAGAATGAGAAGTGAAATGCTGGAAAGAATGAGAAGCGAAATGGTGGAAAGAATGAGAAGCGAAATGGTGGAAAGAATGAGAAGCGAAATGCTGGAAAGAATGAGAAGCGAAACAGTGGAAAGAATGAGAAGCGAAACGGTGGAAAGAATGAGAAGCAAAATGGTGGAAAGAATGAGATCCATGACTTGTACTTATCCAAATGTCTTGGCAGGGCCAGAGGAATAATTAAAGTCTGCTCTCACCCTGCTTACAGACTGTTCCTCCATCTGTCATCTGGAAAGCGCTTCCGAAGCATACGTTGTAGAGCTACGAAATTCTGGAACAGCTTCTTCCCTAATGTCATTAGGCTGCTGAACTCTGGTAACAACTACATACCATGATGTCCAACTGGGTTAGTAGAAACTGTATCAAATTGTGCATTAACCTGGTTATCAGTCTCATCTAACACTTAGTGCAATATTCACCATGACCGTAACTTATAGGCCATCTAGGGCAGTAGTAGTGCAGTAAAATATCTCTTCTTTCAGTGCAATACATGTTTTGAATTTAATTAACCCTAGTGCAATACTCTGAGGTCCATAGTGCAATCCTCCAATGTTCACAGTGCAATCCTCCAATGTTCACAGTGCAATACTTAAATGTCTCTTTCTGTGCAAGGATCAATGCAATGTCTTAATTAACTACTTGTGCAATACTAAAGTCTCATGCAAGTAAGTGTTCACTTCAAAAAGTGTTAAAATGTGCTTCTAATTATGTGCAGTATTAGTCTGTCTACCTGCATGTCTGTCATGTAATAGCTAGGTATTACATCTGTAAATCTCGGTGAAAACAGTTTCTATGTTGTCTGCATGTTTAGTCCGGAGAGACGGAATTTCAATCAATTTTTGCACTTGTGTGATTTCTGAATGACAATGAAGTTCACTTTGACTTTGACTTTGACTTTGATTTCATTTGGATTCACTCCAGAGATTAGAGAGAGCAGACCAATATTACAGCAGCTCCTGTAAACTGAGCACAGACCCTTGCAAACGTCCTGCCTAAATACAAGTAAGTTAAGCAATTTTCAAACAAGCTGGCTAGTGGAAATGCTCATTACTTCCTCATTTCTCCAGCTCTACAATAAAATGAAATCCTTCTGAACACAATTAGAATGTAACTCTTCTTCTTCTTTTGGCTTTTCCCGGTTAGTATCAAGTTGCCAGCCCGGTGCCCAACCTTCCACAGAAGGCACACACACACACACACATGCACTCACACCTAGGGCCAATTTAGAGTGTCCAATCCACCTGCACCATGTCTTTGGGATGTGGAAGGAAACCGGAGCACCTGGAGGAAACCCACGTGACCACAGGGAGGAGATGCAGACTCTTCACAGAAGGCACCCCAGCCGAGGATCGAACCAGAGGACCTCTTGCTGTGAGGCAACAATGCTAACCACTGCACCACCATGGCTGCCCACAATTAGAATGTAACTAAACTGTTATTATTCTGATGGTAAAAATTCTAATGTTTAAGCTGAACACCCTATGCTGCATAGAAAGTACCATTATTAAGACATTTATAAATAAGTGTTATGTCCCCCTACTTTATCTGTAATTTGTACAAAATAAGCATATCTTTTTAAACCATTTCTAATAGTTCAGATGTTTTACCTTAATGATGTCTTGTAAAATACCTTTGAATCCTTTTAAACTTTTTTATCTGTTTATAGTCATAATAACAGGCTGAAGGACAATATTCCATATTAGGTCTCACCGCTCTTTTAATATATCCATCGATAGTTAATGGATAAGTAGTACTTATAATATCCCATATTAGGTCTCACCACTGTTTTAATACACCCATCAATAGTTAATGGATATGTAGTACTTATAACATCCCATATTAGGTCTCACCACTGTTTTAATACATCCATCGATAGTTAATGGATATGTAGTACTCATAATATTCCATATTAGGTCTCACCACTGTTTTAATACATCCATCGATAGTTAAAGGATACGTAGTACTTATAATATTCCATATTAGGTCTCTGCACTGTTTTAATACACCCATTGATAGTTAATGGATACGTAGTACTTATAATATTCCATATTAGGTCTCACCACTGTTTTAATACATCCATTGATAGTTAATTGATACATAGTACTTATAATATTCCATATTAGGTCTCACCTCTGTTTTAATACATCCATCGATAGTTAATGGATACGTAGTACTTGTAATATTCCATATAAGATCTCACCACTGTTTTAATACATCCAACAATAGTTAATGGATACGTACTACTTATAACATTCCATATTAGGTCTCACCACTGTTTTAATACATCCATCAATAGTTAACGGATATGTAGTACTTATAATATTCTATATTAGGTCACACCACTGTTTTAATACATCCATTGATAGTTAATAGATATGTAGTACTTACAATATTCCATACTGGCTCTCACCACTGTTTTAATACACCCATCGATAGTTAGTGGATATGTAGTTCTTATAATATTCCATACTGGCTCTCACCACTGTTTTAATACACCCATCTATAGTTAGTAGATATGTAGTTCTTATAATATTCCATATTAGGTCTCACCACTGTTTTAATTCATCCATCAATAGTTAATGGATACGTAGTACTTATAATATCCCATATTAGGTCTGATCACTGTTTTAATACACCCATTAATAGTTAATGGATACGTAGTACTTATTCCATATTAGCTCTCACCACTGTTTTAATACATCCATTGATATTTAATTGATACATAGTACTTATAATATTCCATATTAGGTTTCACCACTGTTTTAATACATCCATTGATAGTTTATGGATACGTACTACCTATAGCATTCCATATTAGGTCTCACCACTGTTTTAATACATCCATCGATAGTTAATGGATATGTAGTACTTATAATATTCCATAATAGGTCTCGCCACTGTTTTAATACAACCATCGATAGTTAATGGATATGTAGTACTTATAATATTCCATATTAGGTCTCACCACAGTTTTAATACATCCATCACTAGTTAAGGGATACGTAGTACTTATAATATTCCATATTAGGTCTCACCACTGTTTTATTACATCGATTGATAGTTAATGGATATGTAGTTCTTATAATATTCCATATTAGGTCTCGCCTCTGTTTTAATATATCCGTCGATAGTTAATGCATATGTACTACCTATAGCATTCCATATTAGGTCTCACCACTGTTTTAATACATCCATGGATAGTTAATGGACAAGGAGTACTTATAATATTCCATATTAGGTCTCACCACAGTTTTAATACATCCATTGATACCTAATGGATATGTAGTACTTATAATATCCCATATAAGGTCTCAGGACTGTTTTAACACATCCACTGATAGTTAATGGATATGTAGTTCTTATAATATCCCATATTAGGTCTCACCACTGTTTTAATACATGCATTGATAGTTAATGGATATGTAGTACTTTTAATAATCAATATTAGGTCTCAGCACTGTTTTAATACATCCATTGTTTCTTATAATATTTCATATTAGGTCTCACCACTGTTTTAATCCATCCATCGAAAGTTAATGGACACGTAGTACTTATAATATTCCATATTATGTCTCACCACTGTTTTAATACATCCATCGATAGTTAATGCATACGTAGTACTTATAATATACCACATTAAGTCTGACCACTGTTTTAATCCATCCATCAAAAGTAAATGGACACTTAGTACTTATAATATTCCATATTAGGTCTCACCACTGTTTTAATACATCCATTGATAGTTAATGGATACGTAGTTCTTATAATATTCCATAATAGGTCTCACCACTGTTTTAATACATCCATCGATAGTTAATGGATACGTAGTACTTATAATATTCCATATTAGATCTCACCACTGTTTTAATACATCCATCGATAGTTAATGCATACATAGTACTTATAATATTCCACATTAAGTCTGACCACTGTTTTAATCCATCCATCAAAAGTAAATGGACACTTAGCACTTATAATATTCCATATTAGGTCTCACCACTGTTTTAATACATCCATTGATAGTTAATGGATACGTAGTTCTTATAATATTCCATAATAGGTCTCACCACTGTTTTAATACATCCATCGATAGTTAATGGATACGTAGTACTTATAATATTCCATATTAGGTCTCGCCACTGTTTTAATACATCCATTAAGAGTTCATGGATATGTAGTACCTATAATATTCCATATTAGGTCTCACCACTGTTTTAATACATCCATCGATAGTTAATCGATACGTAGTACTTATAATATTCCATATTAGGTTTCACCACTGTTTTAATACATCCATTGATAGTTTATGGATACGTACTACCTATAGCATTCCATATTAGGTCTCACCACTGTTTTAATACATCCATCGATAGTTAATGGATATGTAGTACTTATAATATTCCATAATAGGTCTCGCCACTGTTTTAATACATCCATTGATATTTAATGGATATGTAGTACTTATAATATTCCATATTAGGTTTTACCACTGTTTTAATACATCCATTGATAGTTTATGGATACGTACTACCTATCACATTCCATATTAGGTCTCACCACTGTTTTAATACAACCATTGATAGTTAATGGATACGTAGTACTTATAATATTCCATATTAGGTCTCACCACTGTTTTAATACATCCATTGATAGTTAATGGATACGTAGTACGTATAATATTCCATATTAGGTCTCACCACTGTTTTAATACATCCATCGACAGTTAATGGATATGTAGTACTTATAATATTCCAAATTAGGTCTCGCCACTTTTTAATACATCCATTGATATTTAATGCATATGTAGTACTTATAATATTCCATATTAGGTTTCACCACTATTTTAATACATCCATTGATAGTTAATGGATACGTAGTACTTATAAAATCCCATATTAGGTCTCACCACATTTTTAATATATCCATCGATAGTTAATGGATACATTTTACTTATAACATTCCATATTAGGTCTCGCCACTAATTTAATACATCCATTGAAAATTAATGGATACGTCATGCTTATAATATTCCATATTAGGTCTCACCATGGTTTTAATACATCCATTGATAATTAATGGATACATAGTACTTATAATATTCCATATTAGGTCTCACCACTGTTTTAATACATCCATTGATAGTTAAGGGATACGTCATGCATTTAATATTCCATATTAGGTCTCGCCACTGTTTTAATACCTCCGTTGATAGTTAATGGATACATAGTACTTATTAATATTCCATATTAGGTCTCACCATTGTTTTAATACATCCATGGATAGTTAATGGACACGTAGTACTTATAATATTCCATATTAGGTCTCACCACTGTCTTAATAGACCCATTAATAGCTAATGGATATGTAGTAATTATAATACCCCATATTAGGTCTCACCACTGTTTTAATTAATCCTTTAATAGTTAATGGGCACGTATTACTTATAATATTCCATATTACGTCTCACCGCTGTTTTAATACATCCATGGATAGTTAATGGATATGTAGTACTTATAATATTCCATATTAGGTCTCACCACTGTTTTAATACATCCATCGATAGTTAATGGATACGTAGTACGTATAATATTCCATATTAGGTGTCACCACTGTTTTAATACATCCATCGATAGTTAATGGATACGTAAAACTTATAATATTTCATATTAGGTCTCACCACTGTCTTAATACATCCATCGACAGTTAATGGATACGTAGTACTTATAATATTCCATATTAGGTCTCGCCACTGTTTTAAAACATCCATTGATATTTAATGGATATGTAGTACTTATAATATTCCATATTAGGTTTCATCACTGTTTTAATACATCCATTGATAGTTAATGGATACGTACTACCTATAGCATTCCATATTAGGTCTCACCACTGTTTTAATACATCCATTGATAGTTAATGGATGCGTAGTACTTATAATATTACATATTAGGTCTCACCACTGTTTTAATACATCCATTGATAGTTAACGGATATGTAGTACTTATAATATTCCATAGGTCTCACCACTGTTTTAATAGATCCATCGATAGTTAATGCATACGTAGTACTTATAATATTCCATATTAGGTCTGACCACTGTTTTAATCCATCCATCAAAAGTTAATGGACACGTAGTACTTATAATATTCCATATTAGGTCTCACCACTCTTTTAATACATCCGTTAATAGTTAATGGATACGTATTACTTATAATATTCCATATTAGGTCTCAACTCTGTTTTAATACATCCATCGTTAGTTAATGCATATGTAGTACTTATAATATTCCATATTAGGTCTGACCACTATTTTAATCCATCCATCAAAAGTAAATGGACACTTAGTACTTATAATATTCCATATTAGGGCTCACCGCTGTTTTAATACATCCATTGATAGTTAATGGATACGTAGTACTTATAATATTCCATATTAGGTCTCACCACTGTTTTAATTCATCCATCGACAGTTAATGGATACATAGTACTTATAATACCCCATATTAGATCTTACCGTGGTTTTAATACGTCCATGGATAGTTAATGGATACATAGTACTTATAACATTCTATATGAGGTCTCACCACTGTTTTAATACATCCATTGATAGCTAATGGATACGTAGTACTTATAACATGCCATATTAGCTCTTGCCACTGTTTTAATACATCCATTGATAGTCAATGGCTACGTAGTACTTATATCATTAATATTAGGTCTCAACACTGTTTTAATACATCCATGCATAATTAATGGATACATAGTACTTATAATATTCCATATTAGGTTTCACCATTGTTTTAATACACCGGTTAATAGTTAATGGCTACGTAATATTTATAATATCCCATATTAGGTCTCACCACTGTTTTAATACATCCATTGATATTTAATGGATATGTAGTATTTATAATATCCCATATTAGGTCTCACCACTGTTTTAATACATCCATCGATTAATGGATTCATAGTACTTATAATATCCCATATTAGGTCTCACCATGGTTTTAATACATCCGTTGATAGTTAATGGATACGTAGTTCTTATTATATTTCATATTAGGTCTCACCGTGGTTTTAATACATAAATGGATAGTTAATGGACATGTTTTTTTGTTTGTGTCTTTCGGCTTTTCCCAGTTAGGGGTCGCCGCAGTGGAACTCCAGTCTGCTAATGATTGGCAGTAGATTTTTACGTGCCGAGTTGCCAGCTCTGACGCACAACCTTCAATGAAGGTACGCTCATTCACGCATGTCTCCACACAGAAGACGCTCTAGCTGAGAATCGAACAGGACAACGTCATACTGTGAGGTGACAATGCTACCGCAGCACCACCACCGCAGTAGTTAATAATATCTCATATTAGGTCTCACCACTATTTTAATACATCCATGGATAGTTAATGGATACGTAGTACTTATAATATCCCATATTAGGTCTCACCATGGTTTTAATGCATCCATTGATAGTTAATGCATACATAGTACTTATAATATCCCATATTATGTCTCACTGTGGTCGCGGTTTTAATACATCCATTGATAGTTAATGGATACATAGTTCTTATTATATTCCATATTAGGTCTTGCCACTGTTTTAATACATCCATTGGTAGTTAATGGATACGTAGTTCTTATTATATTCCATATTAGGTCTCACCACTGTCTTAATACACTCATTAATAGTTAATGGATACGTAGTACTTATAATTTCCCATATTAGGTCTCTAACTGTTTTAATACATCCATTGATAGTTAACGGATACATAGTACTTATAATATTCCATATTAGGTCTCACCACTGTTTTAATACATCCATCGATAGTTAATGGATACGTACTACTTATAACATTGCATATTAGGTATCACCACTGTTTTAATACATCCATTGATAGTTAATGGATACGTAGTACTTATAATATTCCATATTAAGTCTCACCACTGTTTTAATACATCCATCGATAGTTAATGGATACATACTACTTATTTTGTCTCAGTGAACAACCAAGTTAAATGCTGTAGCTAAATTGAGACATCACATCAGCTGAAAAACTATGGTTGACTAAACTCCATATGTTCTGATAGAACTAATGAGATTTGTAAAACAAGATTATCCTTTGATAATGCCACATAAATAGGTACACATAGATAATACAAAAGAAAATAAATCATATTAACCCTTTCCATTTACATCTGTTATGCATCACATATGTTTTCTTACTTTATAACTACCGTCAGTCCAATGTAATATAAATTGTTCAATTCTTGTTTTCCCTTAAACCTCACTCCTCCTCTTCCTGAACATTATTATGCATGTGTTGTTTACACAATTTCCATTTACTTCTGTGTAATTTGGTCCTTCCCTTTTCTAAAGTTCACCCTTGCAGTTCTTTTACCTATTTTACAATATTCAATACTTAAATACAGTTGGTTTAGACTTTGATTTCCATATTCTATTAACTGTTTTTTGGTAGCCACCAGAATTAAACTTAATAAGGGCTTACCATGTCTAGGTAATTCCCATCACATGTACCAACTCAAAATAATAATTTCCTTAGTTACAGCCAATTGATCCCCTAATATTTCTGACATGGATACGGAATTTTTAAAATCTGGCAACTCATTACATTTCCAAAAATCATGTTCCCAGTTACTTCTCCTTCCCCATGAGGCAGACAACATTTGCTATCTACCTAAGGTAAAAACATTTAAAGTCTGGTTGTGATATACATATAAAAATGCAAACACTTTCTAGCAAATATCCTAAACCTTCTGGACTTTATGTTGCATACTTTGGAGCCATACATGTGTCCTCCCACTGATGCCATGTAAATTGTTTTTCAAGTCTCTCTTTCCAGTCTTTTCTTACCTCCTCTGACTGATTCTTATAAACAAGAAATATATTCTATAGCCTAATAATTATCCCCTTTTTCACTGCAGGCTTCTTTTCCAGAGATAACTGAAAACTCTACCAGAACAGGTCTTTCACTTAGGACTGCCCTTTTCATTTGTCTTTGGCTTTACTGCTGATACAACCATGCTGATAGCTAGCCAGTCCATGTTTAACTACACCCATACCTCTCAACCTCTTAGCACAATAAATCTTGGCACAGCCAAAACAATGGGGTGACAAAGGTTCAAAAATAGGGACATATTTTAAAATATTGTTCTTGTAAACTTATAAAGTTGCTAGAATAAAAGGTGTTACATTACCACATATTTCCTAATGGATATAAAGTGTGAAACCCAAATGTCTGTCATTATTTTTTAACTTCAGTACCTAATGACTTGCCGGAAAAGCAGAACTTTTATAAGGAACAGACCAGAATATGAGGTGAATATAGGTATGATGGCCCCTAGTAGCAGTAAGCAAATAATCTGTTGAAAGAATTTTATCAGTGATGCAGGTTCAACTGTTGGGACAATAACTACTGGCTGAATGAAACTGTTAAAGCATCTTTCCAGAGTTGAGGGACATACGGTGTGCACAGATGTTTTTAAAGGTATGTTAGGCAGGATTCTAGTTGATGAATAATCTTTAAAAGGAAGAAACTGTTAAGACTATCAGACCCAGGTGCAGAATTAAAAACAGACTGAAATTCATTATGTGATGTCAATGGCTATAATGTAGTCTAGTTTGTACCTCATGTCTACTTAGTGACAAACTGACAGACAAATCAGTGGTTATATATAATTTATATTTAGGAAGTAATAAAATACTGAAACATATGATAAAGATATACTGAAAATGAAAAGGAGAGAGGCCCAATCATTTGATGTTCAGACAATATGGTGATATAATATTAAGCTTTTAAGCATCAAAGCAACTGTTAGAAATGTAAATATGTAGCCCACTAAATATGACTTAAACGTAAATGTAATATCACATAAATGATATTTAACAAGAAAAAGGGCACTTGCCGAGTATTCAAAAAAGTGAAGAATAAGAAAATAATTAACAAATAAAAGTACACACAGAATTATGTATATGACTCTGAGAGAGTTGAAATCCTGAAATTAATCCTTGATCTGTTATATCAGACATTTGCTCAAGAAAGAAGAGTTACCTAATAATCTGACCCAACACTTGCAGCAGCTGGAGAGGCCACAAAAGTTCCTCACCAAAAGGATAAAAGGTCTCAAACATCTGTCCTATGCTGCCCGACTGAAAGAACTCCAGCTCTATTCAGTCGCTTACCGCTTGCTCAGAGGTGACCTTTGCCTAACATACAAGGCCATGTCAAACCCAGATTTGATGAATATGCTTCACCTCAAAAAATCTCGATCCGTCAGAGCCACAAGGGCGGGAGACTTAAACCTTGACACGGCTATTAATAGGATGTGCTGGAGGGATAGATTCATCACCCAAAGACTCCCTATGCTGTGGAACAAAATCCCGATATATGTGAGGCAGAGCACTACTGGCCTTGTTCAAGAGAAATCTTGACCAATGGATGGGAGATCGCAGATATACCCCAGGGATTACCTCAGTGTCACTGCTCGACAGAGGCACAGCAAAATAATGGGTATAGTTCCCCATACTAAAGGGGTGGCGTAAGCCACAAAACTATGGGCTAGGCTTGTAAATGCCCTCGGGCAGATAGCCTAGTATGAACCTATGAACCTATGAACCTATAAACCTAATTTGATATTTAAATATAACGATCATTATCTAATCAATGAAACAGTGGCATCGCTATATATTCCATTTTGTTTATTTATTTATTTATGTATTTATTTATGTATTTATTTATTTTGTACTTGTCCACTTGGTAAATACAGTGGTCCAAAGACACTTTTCAGTCACAACCCGAGCTTGGGTAAAGGTGATATATTTATACATGTAGAAATTCATTAAATGAAAATATGAAGCACAGATAAAACACAGCTATACATTGAAAAAGTCATTAAATGAGAGGTGAAGATGGTCCGAAGACTTTATACATATATAATATTTGCGGGGGTGGAGGATTTCACAGTCTGACCAAGGAATAACAGGGTATAACATGGCAGAATTGTCAGCTTTTAGAGAAACATTGACATGAAGTGTTTTTATCGGGGTGCTCAGCCAGTGGTGTTTTAAAATTTGTTAGTGAGTCGTTGCCCCTAAGGGGCGACTGTTCCAAACAGCAGGGCCAAGTCATGATGAGGCTCTTTCTCCAACTACAGGTTTAAATCTGGGCAACATGATTAGAATGCAAATTTCTGAGGGAGCAATTCAATTCGTTAATGGGATGTAGTCTTTTTCATGAGGAGCAGTATATGCCGTGTAATATTTTAAATAGTAGTGAACCAAGAAAATAGGTATAGCTCTTTCATTTACTGCGACCCAATTTAATTTTTGTCAACAGAATGCTGAGTAGTGCTTCTTGCCAGAAGGGCAACTCTAAATATTTTGTTTACTGTGGATTCAAGTTTCCTAGTATTTTCAGAAGAATGGAAACTAAGAAGAGGAAGGTGATATTCAATTCTGGAGAGTAGAACACTTTTAGTCATGGCATGTATAGCAGCAGGGGATAGGGGATGGGTGACTCCATAATGTAGTTTCATTTGAGAGGATTTTTTGGATGACTGTGTCAGTATGGTTGGAGAGATTCAGACAATGATCATCAATAACAATGAGATATTTATATTCAGTTACTGGAGAAATGGCACTGTTTTTGGAGTCAACCATAGTAAATGTAACTATCTGGGGTATTTTTGTGGGGAGGAGAAGACAATTGCTTTGCTTTATAATGGTTTATTATGAGTTTGTAAGAAGTGGCTGACTTACAGAGTTTGGTGAAGTTTAGTTGTAACTGGATTTGTAAGTTATTAGCATGTTTGTTTGCTTCTAGTAGGAAGAGTACAAGGTTTAAGGAGGAAAGGTATGCTGGTAAGTCATTAATAACAAGGAAAATAGAAGGAGGGGTAGTACTGATCCTCGCGAGAAGTTGTTTGTATATCAGTTGTACAAAGACTGTTGTTACGGGACATGCATAAGAGATAGGTCTCTAGTCCTTATAGAATTTTGGGAGAGAGATAATGACAGCATGTTTTAATGTGGTAGCAACTGACACATTAAATATGTACGTAAAGCAATTCACTATGTTGTTTGCAGATTTAGCTAGAAAAGCAGGGCGGAGAATGGAGTGCATAGGAGAAGTTTGTTTAAGGTAAGTAAGCATGCTTTTTGTTTCATTTATGGTCATTTCTTTAAATGGAATGTGGTTGTGAATTCTGCTTGGGAATAAAGTTTGTTTTCATTATTATCACTTTGTAGGGACTGTGAGTCATTATTAGAAGGGCTAAAGCCGTTAATGATTTCACAGATGCGTGGGAATAAAGTTTGTTTTCATTATTATCACTTTGTAGGGACTGTGAGTCATTATTAGAAGGGCTAAAGCCATTAATGATTTCACAGATGCGTGGGAATAAAGTTTGTTTTCATTATTATCACTTTGTAGGGACTGTCAGTCATTATTAGAAGGGCTAAAGCTGTTAATGATTTCACAGATGCGTGGGAATAAAGTTTGTTTTCATTATTATCACTTTGTAGGGACTGTGAGTCATTATTAGAAGGGCTAAAGCTGTTAATGATTTCACAGATGCGTGGGAATAAAGTTTGTTTTCATTAGTATCACTTTGTAGGGACTGTGAGTCATTATTAGAAGGGCTAAAGCTGTTAATGATTTCACAGATGCGTGGGAATAAAGTTTGTTTTCATTATTATCACTTTGTAGGGACTGTGAGTCATTATTAGAAGGGCTAAAGCCGTTAATGATTTCACAGATGCGTGGGAATAAAGTTTGTTTTCATTATTATCACTTTGTAGGGACTGTCAGTCATTATTAGAAGGGCTAAAGCCATTAATGATTTCACAGATGCGTGGGAATAAAGTTTGTTTTCATTAGTATCACTTTGTAGGGACTGTCAGTCATTATTAGAAGGGCTAAAGCTGTTAATGATTTCACAGATGCGTGGGAATAAAGTTTGTTTTCATTATTATCACTTTGTAGGGACTGTGAGTCATTATTAGAAGGGCTAAAGCTGTTAATGATTTCACAGATGCGTGGGAATAAAGTTTGTTTTCATTAGTATCACTTTGTAGGGACTGTGAGTCATTATTAGAAGGGCTAAAGCTGTTAATGATTTCACAGATGGAAAATATGAGAAAAGATTTAATATTCTCTGCTTGTTCTCATTATCATAGTTGTCATAACTTTGTTGCTGAGTGTTGTGGTATATATGTCCAGTAATTTGTCTAATTTGTTTCCAGAATTGTTTAGAGTCAGATAAGGTAACTAGTTGTATATTCCTAAGATAGGTGGCATTTGCAGTATTTGATGGTATTCTGGTTTGTTTTATTAGGTTTACATAATTTTGGTCGAAATTTATATCACTGTAACTATGTTTCAATGGTTTCCATGCTAGGTCTCTTTGTTGTATGAGATTTTTAAAGTCTTATGTTAACCGTGGGCATATCTGACCCCTAAGTCTTCTGCTAACAACAGGGAATAGATTGTTCTGCATACATGAGTGAGTATTAAGGAAGCAGTCTAATGCTACAGACGGATGAGGAATGAGATATTAAAGTGACCAGTCAGTAAGTCTAAGTTGTTGTTGCAGTGTGGGTATTTGATGATCAGGAAAAGGTCTGTGAATCACTATTTGTGGACGAGGTTTAGGTGTTGTGAAAGACCATACTGAGAATATTAGTAAGTGGTCAATGAAGGAGTTGGAAAGCGTAGATATGGCTAATCAGTAGTGTGCTGCATCTGACAGAATTGGATCAAATGCGGCAACTTTGTATTTCTGCATTAAGTCTAGTTAGGTGCTTTACTAACTGTTGTAGGTTAAATGCATTACAGTTCTGTATTTAGAATCTTTCTCTTGTGCAGACACATTACAGCCACTTAAATGGCATTTCTTTTGCAGCCATTTGGGAATATTTCAGAAGGGATAGCTGTTATAATGGTTGGTGAAGATGGGGTAAGGATGTATACAGTAACAATGTCACAGTGACTTAGTTTACCTAATGAGATATTAACTAAGATTGAATTAAGTGCTTCATCATTTTTTTGGCTAGCATAAGAGACTGTAATAAATTCTAAACAGGGGTGTTTTTTGTTAGTTTTTTATTAGCAGTATAGCTCCTCCTTCAGTTCTATTTCATAGCCCACTATTATATAGAATGTTATAATTTGTTTGAAGGTAGTTTGAGGGGCAGCAAATTTCTTTTTACCATATTTCAGTGATGGCTGATATATGAGGTTGTTCTTGGGTAACCCATGCTTCTAAAGAAGACTGTTTCGGATGCTACAGGCATTAATGTTACATATTATGAGATTGCTGTACCTTATTATTGCATTGTTTCTGTTGTTGATTCTTTGCTTTAGGTCTTGTTATGCTAAAGAAATTTGGTTGTATGTGAGGACATGGGTTGGACTGAATATCCCCTGACTTTCGAAGCTTTTGTTCTAGAAGGCATATCAAATGTTGAAAGAGTTATTTTTTAATTGTGATGCACTGTTTTAGCTTATTGTAGGTTGTATGTTTGGATGAGAAACAATTTCTTTACAATATAACTTAGATATTGAGAGTAATGATGTAAGTTAAAAGGGATTTGGATACAGACAGGGATAGGTAGTAGAAGTGAGGGAGGTAACACTGATTGGAAAGTGGTTGATTAAAAGTAATGAGAGAGTTAATGATAGCGTAGTAAGGGTTACTTAAAGAATGCTGTGTGCAGCACTGGGACTGAGGATACCTGATTGATGAGAACAGCATTGCCAGGGTGGGAGGACATGAAGAAGAGTAAAGAGGGTTAAGTAGCTGTGTGAATAAGGCGGGAGAGGAAGTGTGGGCTCATTAAACTCCAGAACTTAAACAAAATGTACATTGTGCAATTCTGTTGTATAATCACATTAAACTCTTAGAAAATATAAACCTTTCTAGAATTAAAAAAATGAACGATTATTGTTTAGTGATAAGACAATTATTAATCATTTAAAATCTGCATGACCTACTAATGTCACAATTTTCCTAATGCTTTCTTGAGTATGGATATTTATTATGCAAAAATAGTTTCATCTTTACAATTTAAATTAAGAATATACTTTTTCATTCAAGTTGTCAAAACAGAGATAATTTCTTTAATAACGAAATTGACTATAATGTGACTCTACAACCTCTTTTAACAATGAAGCAGTAAACAATATTTCTGATATGAAAAAATCTTTAAATCTAATAATATAATTAAGCACTTTATGTATTAATTATATTATCAGGAACAGTTTACAAGTCCCATTTATACAAAGGGCTTTATTTTTATTCATATTTCTAATCTTATCATTAATTTAATGTATATTAATACTGCTGGGTCAAGTTAACAAATACAAGTGAATGAATGAACAAATACCTTTAATCATTTTGCATTCTCATCTCTTCACTGTTTATCAGTATTATTATTAAAAAAATTATCTTAAATACTAGAATCATGTCCACTGAATTTCAGTAAATTATCAAAATAACATTTGTGTTATTTATATGATTCATATGTCTCATATTTGTTTTTGATTTCAGTTACTTTGTAATGTCGTAGCTAATCTAATTTAATTTCAAATGGTTAGTGGCTGCATTCTCATCTGCTCAATTATCAGTATTATTATTAAGAAAGCTGTATCTTAAGTACTAGAATCATGTCCATTGGAATTTAAATAAGCTATCAAAATAACATTTGTGTTATTTATAGGATTAATATGTCTCAGATCTGTTTTTGATTACAGTTACTTTCAAATTCCCTAGCTAATCTATGTAGGTCAATGGAAATAATTAATAACTTTTCAATGTATTAAAATTATTGTCATTTTTTTATTATTTGCAACAATTCAGATAAAAATTACCCATGTTACTCTTTAAACTTAGCCTCATTTACATTTCTTGAATTTTTAGTACTAGTTATCCCAATTTTTCATTTTCTTTCTACACCATGATGATATCTTTCCATATTAGTAAAATATTAATGAGTCTCAAATAATTGCTGCTTTATATTCAAGTTATTTGATGAATTAACCATTCTATTTTTTTTTGAAAATATCAGTGAATATGCCAAGTGACTGCTAGGCTCTCTAATGAAATGCCTGAACCCAAAATGCTGAATCCTGACACACTAAAAAAAGACAGAAAGTGCAGGAGAAGAGCCATTGTCATACATTTCTATTGTTCTTTAAACTTGTTTTTGCAGGGATGCAAGTATCTATATCTCCTGAACTTATATATATATATATATATATATATATATATATATATATATATACCATCTCTCAGAAAAAAGAAAATGATTAAACATTAGTACATTAGTCTGTAGGACACACACACACACACACACACACACACACACACACACACACACACACACACACACACACACACACTATCTCTCTCTCTCTCTCTCTCCGGTGTCCTTCCTATAGGAAGAATAAATATGCCTCATTGAAGTTTCAAGTAGTTTATTCAGTTAAGTAGTTAGACAGTTCTTGTTCTAATCTTGAGAACAAGAACACTCATCCATCTACCTGCTTAACTAAATAAACTTATTGGGATACCAGAGCAGATTGGAGCTTTCTAGATTACCTTTGTTTTCCATACCTCAGAAAATACAAAATATTCTGAGAAATGGCATTTTCGGACTTAATATATGTAAGTCTGTTTTTTCAGGAGTTTGGTATCCTCATGACAGGACTCTGTATTCTATGTGTCAATATTTGAAATGCTTAGTGATTGCTAATTTTTCAAATTTAAATTTTAATTTAAACAAAATGCTCTGTGGTCTGATTCTAGACATGGAATAAATGTAAAGCTCTCTATTTTACAAAATATATTGCCTGATTTGAGTTCCAAAAGATTATGAATGGAAAATAATGAACAATAAATCTGAATCTTTTACAGCATACAAATTCATTTTTAAAGATTTAGCTAATGTATATATTCTAGACTGTGTAGGTGTTCAAGAGTCATTTTTATCTAACAAATAAACCCTGTTATCCATATCAAGTGATCTCTCATATTATCCAATAAAATATTAATTCAATTTCTTTACAGTCTTTATTTCCATACCTCATATTTAGCATATTTTTGCCAATGTACATAATTTTACTCTAGCATTCAATATTAACTATTGAAAGCATTCTAACCCTATAATTATAGATGGGCATCAGTGGACTTTTTATATCTGTAAATCTTTAAAACTTGGAATTTCTAGTGTGCACCAACCCAAAGAAGAACCAAAAGCAATTTTAGTTAAAAAAATTGGGTAAATTCATCTGGTTAAAACATAATTTTATTTTATTGTACTATCATGACTCTTGTTTTAAAATAAGGATGCAATAAATAAATAAATATATAGACAGAGATGTTTAAGAATGTTGAATAGCATGGCATTTTTGGTTAACTTGGATCCTTTTTATTACTTGATTTTAAGAGAAGGATTGGGAGCAGGTTATTACTACCGCTGGACTGATCTGTATTTACAATACAATGGTTACTTTACCACTCACACTTCAATTGCTCCTTAAGTAAGTGTTCTTAAGTGTATTATAGGTTAATAGGTAGGTACTAGGCTATTAGTCCTAGGGCCTATATAAGCCTAGCCAAAAAGGTACCCTGGCTTTCGCCACCCAAGAAAATTATTTTCCTGTGCCCCTGTAACAGCCCCTGCAGGTCTTGAACCCAGGATCCTGTACACTATAGTCATAGCAGTTAACCACTAAGCCATTGGAGCTGTTAATCATTAAGTTTATGGATCACTCATTTGTGCTTACTAATAAAGAAACTGTGACTTCAACATATCCTGAATTTGGATTTTTTTACTTGATTTACTAAGTGTAAGAGATTTATTCAAGCAGACAGCTGTGTTTTTTT